>NC_133405.1:145189062-145256562 GCF_047511655.1 Castor canadensis
GGACAAACAGCAAGCAATCGAATATCCATTGCATTGAACAGAAATAATGCTGTGAAATGACTGAAATTTTCAAGTCTACAAAAATGATGGAGGACTATAATGAGCTATGCTCAAACTACTCTGAAATTCATTTCCCTCTCTGTGTATACTTCCACGTATGTATATGCAAAGGCAGAGACATTTCGCTTTCTGATTAATATAAAAGTCTCAACTGCTTTCACGTAGCTAAGAAAATGATATGATAACCCTCCAGTACTTTCCAGGCATCTCCTAGGAATAAGGTCAGTCCCCTGTGCAACCTCATTACCTTTATCACACCTAAGAAAATGTAATTTAACACCCAATTCAAACTCAGATTTTTTCACTTGTCCCTAAATTATCTTTAGGAGCTCTTTTTATTTTCTATCAAAGATATAACCAAGGTTCAGGCAGAGCTTCGTTGCTAGACCTCTTTTCAGCTGCAACACTCTCCTCTGTATTTCTGTTTTGTATTATTGTTCATGACAGTGACATTTTAAAAACAGCTTTATTGAGATATACATACCATATAATATGTCCACTGACATTGCTCAATCCAATGGTATTTCATAGTCACACAGTTGTGAAACCGCAACTGCAACCAATTTTATAATATTTTATCATCCTAAAAGAAAACCCAGATCCATCAGCAATCACTCCACTTTCTGGATCCAGTCTCCTTAGTCCTGGGCAATCACTGGTCTAGGGTTATCCCTATTCTGGACATTTCTTATAAATGAAATCATACAATATGTGGCCTTTCCTGACTGTCTTCTTTCACTTAGCATAAAATGTTTTCAAGGTTTATACATATTGTTGTAGCACTTCAGTATTTCATCCCATTTAATTTTTATGATGTTCCATAGTGTGAATAAGCTACATTGTATTTATCCATTCAACACTGTTTTGTTTTGTGTTGTTTTGGGGGCCTGGGGTTTGAACTCAGGGCTTCATGTTTGAAAAGTAGGCACTTTACTGCTTGAGCCACACCTCCGGTTCATTTTGCTCTGGTTATTTAGAAGGGGATGTCTCACCAACTATTTGCTCAGGCTGGCCTCAAACTGCAATTCCCTCAAACTCAGTATCCTAAGTAGCTAGGATTATAGATGTGAGTCACCAGCACCCAGCTATTCATTCAACAGTTGATGCACACTTTGGTTGTTTCCATTGTTCAATTATGGTGAACAATGCTTTAGTAACATTTGTGTACAAGTTTTTGTATAGATGTATAGTTTCAGGTTTCTCCCTAGAAGTGAAATTACTGTGCTATATGGTGTGTCATGTTGAGTATTTTGAGGAGGTCTCAAAGAGTTTTTCAAATAACTGTACCATTTTACATTTCCATTAACAAGGCTTGAGGGTTTCAATTGCACCACACCCTTGTCAACATTTAGTGTTCTCTTGCCTTTTTCATTATAGTCATTTTAGTGGGTTTGTAGAGGTATTTCATATGGCTTTCATCTGCATTTTATTAATTGCTCAAAATACTGGGCATTTCTCATGCACTTTTGGCAATCTGAATATTGTTTTTTAGAAAATATTTGCAGGAATCCTTTGGCCATTTTCCAATTGGGTTGTCTTTTTACAATAGAGTTGCAAGAGCTTTTTATATATTCCAGAACTGAGCTCTTTTCACATAAAGGATGTGCAAATATATTCAACCATTCTATTGATTATCTTTTCACTTCTTCATGGAGTTCTCTGAAGCACAAAAGGTTTTCGTTTTATGATTACCAATTTATCCATGTTTTCTTTGATCAAGTGTGTTCTTGGTGTTATTCTAAAAAGATCACAAAGATTTATTCCTATTTTCTTTTAAGAGTTTTATCATTTTAGCTCCTAAATTATAGTCTACGACCCACTTAAAGTTAAGTTTTTCTGTATGGTGTAAATGAGGAATCTGGTTTTTGGTCTTTTACATGTGGATATCCAACTACCCCGGTACCATTTGTTGAAAAGGCAATTATAACCACATTAAATAGACTTGGCAACATTGTTGAAAATCAATTGCCCACCAATATAAAGGCCTATTTCTCGACTTTCAATTCTTTTCCATTTAGTTCAACCTATCTCTCCTGTGGACCGTAGCTTTGTAGTAAAGACTAAAGTCAGGAGGCATACATCCTCAAATGTTATTCTTTTCTAAAATTATTTTGACTGTTCAGAAACATCTGGGATCATGACGCTGAAACTTTTGAGATGGTGACGATGAATTTTGTGGAATAATTCAGCACAGTTGTTTAGAAAAATATTCTCGATTGTGTTATCAACTTTACATAGTCAGGCTCATTTCTTTTTGTTTTCAACTTTATGATTTTCTTCCTTCAATATTGATGTCTTTTTGTTTTCTGAGTATGTAAAACCCTACATGGTTCAAGAAGTCTCAATCCTATTTTTATGCTAGATATCCTGTTCACACAGACTGCTATCATTTCTGCCTTTGTTTTCTGTTCTTTGCAAAAGAAAATGTGTATTTATTTCTATTTTCCTTATTTCTTACACAAAAGGTAACACAACACGAACAATTTCCATGTGCTCTTTCATCTAACAAAGAGTACTAAAAATCACTCTGTGTTAGCTAACAATAGATTTTTTTTCCTTTCATTTTCATTTTTATGGCCAATGTGAGCAATTTTAGAAGTTGAGATGAAACTGTGAACAATCCTTCTGGTACAAAAGAGCAGAATGAGAGGAATATGACCTTTGGTGATTAACTGGAGTCCTGCCACTGTAGAGTTAGGTGTTACTTGTGTTAAATTGGGTATTAGATTCAAACCATATGGGGAAATTCATTATTCACTTATAACAAATAGCCAAACAAAAACAATCTTCAACATCTAATAAGGAATTTGAACTAAACCAAACCACACTAATTGGACAAGTTTCAAATAAAATCCTATTAACACCCACATACAACTCTATATGCACTTTCTTTCAGTCTTGGATTCCCCTGTCTTCCATCTCAAGGTAACCAACCATTGAGAGTCTTCTAAACACTCTAATGCTCTTCTAGATCTGATATGAGAACTGCTGAGTGCCTAGGACTATCTAGAAATAGACCAAGTGGCCTTGGTCTATTGTGCTCTTCTGAGTCCATCAGACTTGGTCACTCCACAAGCATGGTGGCCACCCTCTGACTTCATGAAGGGGACTGCCTAAGGTGAAAATGCCAACCCCCAAGAGGTTGAACTCAATTTGTTTTACATTTCTTCATTTTCTGCTAAGATGTCAGCACAGTGCTAGATAAATGTGTTTGGTTTATTGGTCATCTTATTTTTTATGTAAAAGCTCTAGCTATATTTAAAAAGTTATGTCCTATAATGTACTTTTATTTCTATATATCTCCTCCCCCACCTAATTAAAAGATACTTCAACAAGCTATTAGTGAAGTATAATTTCCTAAAACTGCTAAGAAACTAAATCACAGGATTCTTCTAAAGACTGAATTAATCTGAATATTTTATTCTATTTTTGGCCCTGCTGTTTAGGACATGCCAGATTCCTTTGAGTAAAAATAAATGTTTTAAATACATAAAGTAATTGCAAGAGGGACCATTCTAATTACCTCATACAGCTGCTATGGGGATAAAGTAAGATGTCTGTAAGAATGCCTGGGATACTGCTGGATACACGGTGGCTTTCAGCTAATCTGTGTGGGCTTTTCCACATTTTTCTCTGGGAAATAAGTCAACCAGTCATACTGCAGTCTTTTCTATGTCTCCTCTACACAAAGTTATTTGTGACCAGAATTCAGATGTCAAAGGAAGAAGCAACATTCAGGGATCAATTATTTGCTGGTAATCCAGTTGCCTTTGTTCTCATGGCCCTTCACATGGGAGGTTTTCATTTCTGAGTGGTTTGAAGTGACATGGTCAGAAGTTTAGCCAGACATAGAAGAGAACAAATAAGAAGAGTGAGCATATTCTAGCTATGGCCAGTGGGTAGTTAGCTGATGATACCTACTTCCTTCTGGCAAGAAGGGGTTCAGAGGTCTTATGGTGGGGAGACAGAGGGAGCACAATGAATCATGGCTATTGTGAGCCAGGAACTCAGGGCATGTCATCCTTGTGACACTGGTGACCATACATCAAGGTAGGCAAAATTACCCAGGTACCAATACAGAAACAACACAGGCTCCAAGGCTTACCTCACGCGGTCACAATCACTCAGTTCACCAGTCAGCCTCTATTTTGTCTCCTGAGCCAGCCCCAGCAGAGAGTGTGAAGCTCACCACATGAGGCTAAACCAAACCAAGCTAATTGGACAACAGCCATAACGCAATGACCAGTGGCCTACACCCCAAGGCCAGCACATAGCTCCCTCCCCAGCAAGGGGCCAGTGGCTATTTTATTTCCTGCTGTAACACACTCTTGGTAGAAGGATTCTGAACCATGCTCTGGAAAGCTATGCAACTTATCAGAGGCCTAGCATTTCAGTTATGGCAGCTGCCTGGTCAGTTCTCAGCACAAAGGTAGAAATGTTCCCAGGCAGCCCACCAACACTCCAGTCCTTTAAATTGACTCCCTGTCATCTCACCCTGGGTACTTTATCTGGCAAGAACAAATTAGCATTCTCACTCTATATATACTTGGGGGAGGGGACTAAATAAAGGGCTGAAGCCAAGGCACAAAGATCTGCCTGCAGGAGCCCCTTCAGCCATTCTTTCCCCAGGATCTTTTGAAAGCATACTTCCAGTGCCACAGGCAGGCCTTTGTGCATCAGAAAAGCCCACTGTTGGGGCCTTTGAGCACATATAATTGCTCATGGGCAGGATCCAATTTTAGAACTTGATGGAGAAGCAATGAGAGCACCAACATGGGTCTATGTTTTCAGTAAGAAACCAGAATCCCCAGCAAAACTGCATGGGAGCTGACTGTCTGCTGGCAGCACCACTGCTGGGCACCATTGCCCACTTCCAGTTCCCCCCCCCACCCCTGCATCCTTTCCATGGGCACTCCTGCTATCACACAGGTGATATGGCATGTGGCCTTTACTCATAAGGAGCCCATGAAGATACAGGGCCTGTTTCCCCATCACCACTCAGCTATAGCTGACAGCCAAGAGGTTGGGAAGTCCTGTACTAACTCTAACACAGTGCTTGCTTACAGACTACAGTATACATGTCTGTCATGGTGCATAGTGTCTTCCAACTGCAAGGTTCCCAGCAGGAAGTACTAGCCCACAGCAAGCCCTGCCCTCTTTGGAAAGCACATGCCCTGGGGAGAACAGGAGGCATGAGAAGAGATACTGGGAGAGCCTCAATGTCCCCAGCATGGGTAGAAGAAGAAAAGATTTCACAGGAGCCTGAGGGTGACAGGAAGATAAGGTATAAGCCTTTAACCAAGGAGGCAAACAGAGGAAGTGAAATCAGGTACACAGAATCCCAGTGGGAGCCACTCAGAAATGAGTTTCCAACAATGAGGGCAACCTGTTTGGTTAGAAAACACAGGAGTGAGGAAGGCAAACTGGGGAAATGGCAGAAAGCCAAGCCAAGCTGCTGTGCCCATTCACCAACATGGCACCAATGTGACACTCTGCTCCCAGTCACCAACACATAGAAGTCTGGGGAAGAAGCAAAGCAATTTCAGTGATAGATATATCTTCCAGGCCATGTCTGTGCTATATCTTGGAGGAAGCACACACTGGGACAGAAGGATAGAGATGTCCCTCCCTAGAGGGCCTATTGTCCCACAAATCCAAGCTGAGAGCATGCGGTGGGAGCCCAGCAGAACATGGTGCAGGGCAAAGAAGCACCAGGCAAATCTGCAGAAGACCAAGACCAGGCTTTGGGGAAGAGAGTTGCTGAAGGCTACAGGGGACAGAGGAGTCAGTGTTCCACCCAGGGGCCTAAGCACAGCCGGATGCACAGGAGCTGTGCCAATGCAGTGGGCACTGACCTGTCAATAGGGCCAGCAAGACTGAGATATCACTAGCAGTGTTCTCAGTAACAGTGGGGTGATAGTGTGGAGGTATGGAGTTCCACCAATTCACAAGAGGTTCTCAAAACCACAGGGAGCTCTGGGACAGAGTCCTGCCCAGATGATGTAAGCATCATCTGTGAACTCCAACCAACTGGGGCAAAGGAAAATAAATGGATTCCAGCCCTGCTGCAGTGAGTATGGACCTCAGATTCCTGGGTCCCCAGGTGGAGCCTGTGGTGCTGCCATTGCCCTTGGTCCCAGGCTGCTGCACTTGGACAGCACTGTGACTGAAACGAGGGCAAGTGAATTGCCTCAAGCAAGGGCAACAAATGGGGGCTGGATAAAAAAATATGAGATCTGAAGCAAGGTATTAGGAAGAGGGTTTCAGGAGCACAGAAAGAGCTGATGAGGCCCTGCCCTAAGAACCCAGGCTGTACAAACCAGCAGAAGGGCCTACAGGAATGGGACATGCAAAACAATCTCTAGGATCCTGTTGGGGGGACCAGCTATGGCTCTGCACCGAGACAGAGTGATGGAGGCAGAGGAGCCATTGGAGGATGGATAAGAGAACAGACAGATGCGGCAACTGCCAACTTCTTCCTCACCAGTACTGACTGGCTCCTGACACCCACCTCCTGCTCCCACTGTCCTACACAAGGTCTGTTCACTTGGTCCTGACACCACCTGGGCTGTAGGATAAGGACAGAATAGAACTCCAAGTCCCTCCAAATCCAGGCTGAGAGTCTCATCCCCAGGAGAAAGGCCCACCCCAACTACAATCTCAAATTAGTCATAGAGGTTGAAAGATTAAAGGAGTTGATGACACAGACAAACTGGGCAAAAATGTTCATAATCACATCTACAACTTCTTCATGGACAAGAAGAAAAAAGCTTGGATTTTTTTTTGGTGGGGGAGAGGTAGGATATAAATGGTTTTTCACATGGCAGGTGGACGACCCTACTTTAGTGGTAAATTACGTGTCAGGATTTCTGGTGGAAAGTTCAATACCTGTGAGGATGAAGAGTTCTCAGGCATGGCTGAGGGGCTACCTGACTCTGAATTCTAGAGCTGACTGGCAAGGCCTAGGAGAGAGCACTGGTCAGACCAGTCCTGTTGAATTGTATTGCTATCATAATACTAATGTCACTGAACACCTTTTTGGCAACTTCCAAACATTTCATGAACATTCCTATACAAAACCATTTGACACAGGAGGATCATCTCCTTTCTAATGAGGGAAAGGAGATAACTAACATTGATGGAATTAAGGTAATGCTGAATGAATGTGGCACTGTCACAGGTACCCACACAGTGTCTCAGTCAGTTCTCATGCAGCGCACAAGCTACTACCTCCCCATCTTTGTAGGAGATGAAACTGAGATTTCAATTAAGTAACCATCAAAAGACAACGCAACTAGGAAGGGAGGAGCCAGGCCGCCAACCCAGCTCTGTCTTAGTTCGGTTGCCAGGAAATGCTAACTGCAAAACAAAATATAGTATAATTAAGAAAAAGCAATTGCCAACATTTGAAACAAAAGGAACCAGATGCTTTTACCTGTACCTTAAGTTAGTGACATAAAAACCAGCCAGTTGGGGTGGGGATGAGTGGGGCACAGGATAAAACAAAATATACCATGTGGAAAGATACACAGACTGTTCAAAATTCTGTTCTCTCTCACTAGTGTGTGTAAAATGAAATATACTATCTATATGAAATGTTCCAGAAATAAACTGAAGGAATCAAAGAGGCCTTAGATGTCAAGTCCTACCTTCATTCTCATCCCAGAAAGTCAAGGAGGCCTCTTAGCCTCAGCAGGTCAGTCATACTCTTATTCTAGTGTTACGTCTTCCAAAAGGGTATGTGACAGTGTCCTGGAGCCTGAGACCCAACAGCAGTACTTTTAATATCTCTCTCAAGAAAATCCACAAAGTGGAAGCTCAGGGCCCTTTCTTAACCAGGTTTTATATTCTCAGTCCTTTACTAATCACATGCTCTCCTGTTTCGGATTCATACTGGTTTTCTACAGCTAGTGTGGCATCAACCCCCACAACCCACCCACACCTCACACACCCTGGAAGCAGGGTCAGGGTTTAAGCAGCTCTGCAAACATGGGGAAGAGCCAGAGAAGAGCAGAGGTTGTGGCTAGTCATTGGCCCGGCACACTGCTGTGCCCCACAGGCAGACCTTCCCCAGTCAGATGACAAGAGGATTAGGGCAAAAGGCTCACAGGGTGGTGGCTGCATGGTACAGGTCTCTCCTTTGCTCTAACAAGGACACAGGCAGAGGTGAGGCAGGTTGTTTGCGGCCCTGGGAACAGAGTTTATCTTAGTCCAAAGATTCTACAAGCACGTGCACAGAGGAGAGTGGAAGGAAATACTACAGCTCAGCCAGAGCCTCAGAGAGCCAGGCAGGTGGGCAGGGAGGGAGGAGATGCCTGCCAGGTCACAGACAGGAATAGGTGAGGCCCACTGCTCCAGCCCTAGTCACCAAGGAAGCTGTGTGTTTCTGCTTCTGGAACCATCCCTCTAGACTGTGGCTCTCAGGGCTTATATGATGAGCTCAAAGTCTGTGGATTGCATGCCTACCTGGACTAGCAGATTTTTAACCATGCAAGAAAATGTGCATCACTAACATGTCCTAAGGGGAAAAAAAAAAAACATCATGGGACTTCCATCACATGAGAACTCATCTCTGAATCTACAGCAAAAGCCAGGACCAGACATGTTTCCCTAACTTTTGTTTTTTGGCTCATAATCCCTTTCATAGTCATATATAACCCTACAAACCACCTTTGATTATTGTAACATTTAACAATATTCTTTAGACTGAAAGACAAGTTTTGACTATAAATGAACTATTTTCATTTGGTGAGTAAAAATCTTATGTGTGAGTGGCTAATGGCAAAATGATAAATTATTTCACTTTCTGTGTAGAAACCAACACAGGGTAAATACAAAAATTTAGCTCTGTATTACAGGTAAAAACAGAACTTGTGAACTGAATTTGTGACTTTTGTCTTTTGCTTAGCTTTAAAGATTAACTGGCTTTAATGTTAAATAATAAAGTGAGAAATGACTTTTCTGTCTGATGCTTGCAAGCCCTTCAGCATGAATACCTCAGTGTTGTGTGAAGACAGTTCCTGTTCCCACAGACAGAAATAACAAAGAGATTTCAGGCAAAAACACCAGCATATAGCTAGTTTCCTTACTTGTTTTGAGTTCTATGACACCCTGACCAAGAAAGGGAACATTTTTATTCAGATAATGAAACTTACTTGCCTTAAGAGGAGAATAGGGAAAGCAGTGTGCGAAATGAGGACTGTATTTTATCTCCTACCTCACATTTCAACATCTGTTTCCACTGGCTTCTTGATTTTGACCAGTGGTTGACTATGGACCTAAATTGGATAACATGACTGCAAATAAAAAGCTTATCAATGTGTATCATGGTCAAAACTTTCAGAAGGGTTTGCAATTAACCCCAAAGAGGTCAAGGACACCCTCTCATTTTTCCAAACCCTCCCCTGACTGCCATGGATCATCCGCATGAACAAATTCTGGCAGAGGACAAATACATCTGGCTTGCTTACACTTGAATCATTGTTCAAGGAGACAAAGTCTTTCACTGGATAACCAACAGATAATGAGTGCAGATATTCCTGGCAGAGATAACACATGTACATTCATTCAATAACCTATGTCAGATTCTACCCTGAAAGTGGAGTTGTGTCGAATATTTCTAGAGGAAACAGGTCTAACTTTAAAAAAACAAAACATCAGATTTGGCAATCTGTATGTTTGTTCCCAGCACGGGGTACTCAAATCTTGTTAATTAGTTTCATTAAATTTTCTTATTTTAATAGACACAGCACGGGAGTTCCTTAGCTAAGGCATCCGTGGACAGATTTGTTATTTGTCCCCAACAGCCAAATCCTATCCATCCTTTCCAGTCCAAGAGGCCCTATTACTGCCCAGGACCAGTACAGCACTGGTCAGACTGACTGTCTCCACTGGGCTGTGGGTGACGTTAGTACATTGGTTCACAGTCTTTGGTGCACTGAATTTAGCACCAGAAGAACTTCTTACAAATGTGAATTGCCTAGAAGACTGTGAGTTCTGGATGTTTAAAAAAGTACCTTGGAGAAAGTGAGCATACTTTTAGAACCACTAGAAAGCCTGTTGTGGAACAGCTCTGAATTATTGGCCAGGTCTACTTCATTAACCTCAACCTACTTTCTGTACACTTAAATCCAGGTATTTAAAGGACTAGAATAGACATTTCTCCAAAGAAAACATACAAGTGGCCAGAAAGGGTACCAAGGAATAACACAAAGACTCAAAGTAGGCATAAAATGATAGATTTATTTGATTCCTCTGGTTTAACATACTCTAGAAGGCAGGGATGCAGTCTATCACAGAGACTCTAGTCTCTATGTTTAAGTATGGCCAGGCTAAGAATGTTTGTCACAATTTTTAAATGAGCAAAAAAGAAGAGAAGAATAACACTTCATAGCACATGAAATTTCAATAAATACAAACTCCTGTGCCCATCAATAAAACTACATTGGATCCCAGCCCCAGCTCATTAGTATTGGTCTGTGACTGCTTTCTCCATGCCATGGCAGAGTTGAGTCACCACAAAGACAGATGGCACTCAAAGCTGGAAACATGCTACTTACCCTTTGCAGAAAATGCTTGCTGACTACGGAATTGTAGTACAAAATCTGAAAAAGTTTTATAAGGCATACAGGTCATTGCAGGATGTGGACTGTCTACCTTCCTGGTCTGCCTATCAGTACCCCACTTCCTTCCCCACTTTTCTCACTTATTTTTTCACCTATCACCTCCAAAGTTTTCTTTCTTTTTATTATTGTTGTGCTAGGGGTACACTGTGACATTTACCAAAGTTCTTACAATATGTCATCCTCCTTTATCCTCCCCTCCCCCCATCCCTGGAACAGTTTCAATAGGTCTCATTTTCCCATTTTCATACATGAGTACACCTCTTTCTGGGAAACACATGGACTAGGGTTGGGAGCTGGCAGGCTCCTCTCTAGAGAGCCAGATCACATCTGTTGCCATAGGGAAGACTCTCACCAAGAGACAACAGCTCAGGCCTATAGTATAATTGCTCTAACCCCACTATTTAAATAAAATTTAAATACTTAAAAACAAAGGTGAGCTGCTACAAATGGTAAATAGGCAAATAAACTGAAGTTTTGTTAGGTAGTGGACAGTGAACTAAAAAAGATCTAAGAGGGAAAAAGAAATGTTCACCCAAGAAGGATTTCACACTGATTTTACCAACATTGATTGTAACTGTTAATTGACTTCAGAAAAACTGAAACTGAAAACCACAGACAATGCACTGTGACATGGCTCTTAGTCAAAGACTGGCAAATAAATGCAAGTCCATTTTAAATTAACTCTTTTAACCAACAGAATCACCATCAGTCCAATCAGGGTAGACAGAGGGTTCCCCATGCTCTAACCCTGCAGGCCCTAGGCATGCATGGCCCACTCATATTAGGACTTCTTACAATAGGCTAGGTTTTACCACCTCTCACAGAGGACTGAACTGAGCTGGGGTGCAAGTGGGCAAGGTCTCACATCTCAGAGGAGGCATGTTTAGCTCCAGGCAGTCCAGTCCCAAGACAGCATCAACTCTATTACTCGTGCTTCAAGCAGGCAAAAATTACAAAGTATTTTAAATTATAAGAATTGTAAATGTTTTTGTTGTTTAACCCTTTACCATGGATTATGCAATACTGGGGTTTGAACTTGAGAGGCAGGTGCGCTACCACTTGAGTCACGCCCCTATTTTTTTTTTTTTTTTTTTTTTTAGATAGGTCTCACATTTATGACCTGGCCACCCTGGACCACAATCCTCCTATTTACACTTCTGTGAAGCTGGGATGACAGGAGTGCACCAGCTTTTTACTGGTTGAGATGGGCCTCGCAAATGTTTTTGCCCAGGCTGGCCTTGAACCATGATCCTCCTGATCTCTGCCTTACAAGTAGCTTGGATTACAGATGTTAGCAACCATGCCTGTCTGAAAGAAAGGTATTTTAGTTTAGAAGTTCAAAAAGGGAAATTTAGATTACTGAGAACACACACACTAAAAAAAGAAACTGAGATTGTCTATGTTCCATTTCAGATCCTAGAATATCAGTGAAATTATGCTCAGGTACTGAAAACATTCAAACAGGCAAAAGGCGACAATGAAACCTGCATGCACACATGCAATGCTTTGCAGGTGTTTTCATACCAAAATCTGTACTTAGGAATCTTTGCCTGTCTGAAGGAAGGAAGCCCAAGACAAGTCAGTGAGCTAGGGCAGGCAATTAACAATTCTACCACTGTCTATAGGAAAGAGGATGATTACACAAGGCCAGTCACCTCTCTCCACCTGTGGTACATGACATATACAATGATGATAACCACAAAGACAACATTCTCTTTTTTTGGAAAAAAAAAGTCAAATAATAAGCAGATGAAAATCTACCTGAAATACAAAGCTGTACACTTAAGTGTTTAATGTACGCTCTAGCTCGTTACAAAGGTATTTGGGGCAATACAGCAGGCACCACTATCTACAATTTCCCATTTGCCAAAACAGAAACCTGCACCTCCAATGGCATTCCTGAGAAATCTTGCAGACATCAGTCATGGGGGACCGGGGCTCGCTCACCTCCTGGCTCCACCTTCTGCTTTAAGACTGAGAATTGCTCCTCGATCAACTCCTGCCTGTCTGAGTGGCTGGGCAGCGACTCATTTATAGTGGCTAGATCTAGCTGGCATTTAAGATCAAGATTCTAAAACTGGATGACAAGCTTTGCCAGAGAGACAAGTTAATTTTACTTATTTTGAAAATAGTTAACTTGCCTAAATAATCCGGTAATCTAATACAGTTCCCAAAATACTCCAACCCTTCAGAGGTCTTGAAATTCTATCACCTCATAAAGCCTATTTTTGGTATTATTGTAAGAGTGTCACTGAACCATCCTGGCTCATGCACCCAACAGTGCCTTCTCTGGTGATGGCAATCCAACTGAAACAACACAGCCTTATCCCCCAACCTGACCTCAGTTGTCTTCTCCCAATTTACCTGTAACCCTCTCATCTTATCATATAATGAATACCGTGGCCTCCTCCACAGTGACTCCTCACCTGCCTGAAAGTGGACACTGCTCCTCTTTTCCATGAAGGATCTCCACTGGCCAGCTATTCACTGGCCTGGTTTGCTTCCCTCCCCACTACAGTCTCCAACACACTAGAACTTCAAATGCCCACCCAACCCCACACTTCAACACCTGCCTCCCAGACAGAGCCTTCATCAGCCTCACCACACATCAGGCAAACAACACCACTCACTGACCCTTGCGTCCAAATCCAAGGAAGCCCAGGGCTGACTTATGGCACCATTTGCAAAAACCTCCTATGTGTCCCTTCCTGCCCATGGTCACTGCTGCAATTGGCCTGAGACCCACAAGCTCCTCTTCATCCCCATTGTCACAATAGTCTTCTTACTATATTTTGTTAGTCATTTGCTTTCAAGCAAATGACCCACACTGAGACCATTATCTGTGAAAGAAGGGTGGAAATACATCACACTGGATGGATGTCTGGTGGTGAGCGCAGGAGACAATTCTCCCAAATATATGGTGACTTTCCTCCAGAAGGCTCAACCTAAAAGGCTCCCCTGAAATACTGTCATTAAGCATGCCTTTTTGCATAGGGTCCACCCCATCATCATACTGGCACAGCAGAGGACTTTTATGAGCCAATGACTTTCACAGAGGAATTTCAAGGTCAGGCATGCTCTGTTGCATACCGTAGGCTTGTTCTTGAAAACCTAAGTCTCTGCACCTTTATTTGTTAACCAGTCATGTTTACAATGCAAGATGGAAGACCGATATTCTAACAAAATGATAGTAAAAAGAATTCTCTGATACCAATCATCTGGTTTGATTTTAAGGTCTGTGTTTTCATTACGAGGTTTTGTTTGGAATGGGAAACGACGAGGTTAACGAATTAAAAACACTGGCTCTGCCCTTGAACTCTTCACAGCCTGATCCCCAGCTTCTAGAAGGACCACACTATAAGAAGTGATGCAGACAGGTCTGAAGAGAAGCAGGGAGGGCTAGGGCAGGTGGGAGGATGTGGATGGAACAGCTAAATAAATGCTTGTCTCACTCCACGCACTTAAGAGAACTGGAGGAGGCCAGATGAAGCAGAAGGGAGAGGGGCTGAGGGCTGCTGCAGAAAAGGTTAGGCAGTACCACTGGAGACTCCTTTCCTCCCTACACGGTGAACTCAGTGGGACATTACGAATATGCAAGGACAAATCTAAATCGGCATGCAACTTCTGAAGCATAAATCCCCTGGAACCGTCTATTTTATTTCCCTCTCTACCGGTAATGCTATGAATCTGAAGAGAGACCCCAGTGTCCAGGCTCAGAATTCCCTTTGTCTTACCTCATGGTAAATGCTGCCAGTGAAGACACCCCCATGCCACCTCCAGCAGCCCAACTCCACAGCAGTCATCCCCACCATGACAGCACTAAGAGAAGAGACCCCTATGGAAGATTGCAATTAATCAATGGCTAAAAGGTCTACCTGAGAATACTCTGAATTAAAATGCTTGTTTATATGTGTTATTTTTGGAAATATGTAAAAGATCTTATCTCTTAAAGAAAATCAGTTATCTCAATCAGGTCTAACTAAAATGCAGGCATTTAGGAATCAACTGTCAAGACTCTGGAGCAAGGGAAAAAAGTTGGCTATTTTAAAACTCAAAGTGGCTGTTTTGGCTGCCTAATTGGAGGCTTGTTAATGGTTATGGATATTTATTTTACTTTATTTAAAAAATGTTTGCCTATGTTCAAATTTTTATAAAAATTTAAAAAATACAATTTAAAAAATCTGCAAATAAGCCTGAATATAAATATAAGTAAAACTGAACTGTTTCAATATTTTATCCATGATTAGTGTAAGTCTTTTGTCATATTTTTGATCCCTTTGGAACATTTCCAGCCAAACTCAGGGAAAATTACTCTAGCAAGTACTTAATCTATCAAACAAGTTAGATTTTAAACACTTGCTTCTGTTGGGTTTTGTTTTGCATTTTTCTTGTAAAATGTCGTGACTGCTGACTATTGTCATTCTACAGAAGTAAAACTTTTAATAATAACAACTTGAGAAATACTCTTTTTGAGATACTAGGATGTCACCTATAAAACAGACAAAATTAAACTGAATGGATGATTGATAGGTAAGCCCAGCCTAAGAGCCACTTCCTCTACACCTCTTTATTGCTTAAATTTGGCCAAAAAGGGTGTTAATAGCACTGAATCCCACCTGACCTGCCTGTCACTCCCCTCCAATGTGGGATCAGACCAGTCCAACTGGGATGGTCAATGCATGTGAAGCATTGACTCCAGCCACACATGCATGGAGGCTGAGGAGGCAGTGGGCCTGGATGTGGGTTGGCCACACACACAGGACTGAGCAAATATGTAACTACATGGAAGGACTGGGAGCCAGGTCTGTGGGTGCTAGGGAATGAGTTATAAATACAGAGCTTGGAAAGGGTGGCATGTGCAGAGCTGAACTGGGAGGCATGAGAGTGAGCTCATGAATATGTTCGCCCTCTCTGAGAAAAGAATGTGTATCTGTGCATCTGTATGCTTGTGGGCATGCACATGAAGAGATGTGTGTTACTGTAAAGAGGGGAAGAGAAGACAGCGCAAACATCCATGTTACCAGGGGAACCTGGAGGAAGAATATCTGGGGACTCTTTAATTGTGTAACTTTTCTGCAAATTTGACATTAAAAGTTAAAAAATATATTAGTAAAAATAAAATGGACATGAGACTGCTTGTTGATCCCCCAAACATAACGGGGTAATTTCCACCTGACAATTCAGCCTCCATACATGTGAGCCATATCCCAGGCCACACCCCCTCACCATTTCTGTAGCTCCCCACCCTTCCCTCTTGGCCTCCTAGCACTGTCTGTGTCTCTGGCTTACTTAATTGTCTGCCTGTGTATCTTAGTTATTTAGAATGCATGAGTTAAAGCACCTAAGAAGAATCTTAGAAACTTGATATGAAATAATTTATTTTTCCCAAATTGGAGTTATGGTCACACATTTAAATTTTAAATGCATAATAAGTGCAAAGTGTTTTTTAATTTTTCTCCCTAGATAAAATAATAATTGTTTTCATTATTATATGTAACCTTTTATTCCTATGTGTCAGTCACACTTAATTTAAAACACCAAGATCCCTGGCCCTAACTAATCTATCTCCATCATCTATTTTTGTGTAATTACTGACAAGCAGGATGGAGGGAGGCAGCAAAGGACAATTGGGAGGGATGTAAGGGTGAAGCAGTCATTCCTTCTCCACTGCAATGTCTGAACTGTCAGACATGTGTCAGGGAAGCACAGCCCCTTAAAGAGCTGCTGCAGGAATTCCTCTCCATAAGCACTAAAAAGACAGAAGCACAGAGCCTGTGAGGAGAGAACACAGGCTATCCCACTGGCAGCCCAGGCTCTCAGAGTACTTTCTGAACTCCCTGCAACATTGCAAAGCTGCCTCTGAGGAACACAGGAAGTGAGGGAGATGTATTTGTGGTCATCACAGGGCAGATCAGTTTCGTGGTGTTTACTCATCTCTTCTCCATGCTGCATGAGATGTGACAGAAAGACACACTAGCTCAGAAGCTGGTCCCTGGAGACCCTCAACTACAATCATAACTGCACTAAAAACACAGTGCCCGACCCAGAGTGCCAGCGCCACAAATACCAGACATAAATACCCATGTCAAGTGACAAATAAATTTAGAAGTTCTGCAGTCAGACTCACACACACACACGCACAGTAAAGGGAGTAAATCTGATCCAGAGATTAGCTGAATTGAGGAACAGGCCCAGGGGAGACAAAGCAGGGCATGCACAGGAAGAGCCGGGGCTGGCAAGGAGAGAGCAGCCCATGTACGGTCACTCCCATCAGCCTCTTCCACCCACACCAGAGACAACTGCGCTATATTTAGACAGGTCCCTGACGCCAGCCTCCTAAGCTATGGATTGCAAACCAGGCTCTTCCATGCTTCGTTTTTACAAAACCAAGAACTACAAATGAAAACTCTAACAATGTGAATACGACAGTTATAATGAAGAGAACAAGAGAAGAATCTCTCAACATGCACAATCTGTTCTTCTAGAGGATTTTGATCTGGAGATAACTGGCAATTGCAGAAACAGCACAACTACTGACCATGCTAAGCATACAGACCCTTCCTGGGCTGCACTTTGACTGATCTCAGCACCCATGCAGCATGCATCGGCAGGTGGCTGCTGGAAGTGCTTTCCTTGGAGACACTCGGGGTCCTGTGAGGAATGTCAGCTGTTGTCATTCTCGTATTACCACCAGACCTCACCCTGTGTGCCAGCCCAGTACTGAGGTGAATAAACTACGGCTTAGCTTTTTAAAAACCCAATGATTCACTGAGATGCCATACGACAAATTTATGTGAAAGGCTTTAAATTCATCCTGAAGTTTCAACGTCTTTAACATTATCTACTAAAGCCTGATCATTCTAATATGGGTCATAGCCCAGAAAACATATGGGAGACACTAATTAAGAGCCATGTCCTAGCTACTAATGAATGGGCATTATAGCCTGTACTTCCAAAATACTAGACTTTCATTGATTTTATTTCCACTGGGTTTTTAAATAAATCACCTAAAAATTTCAACTATTATTTACTAGGCTCTCTAATTATTTTACTATGTGATGTTTGGCACATGCGGTACTTTTAAATAAACTACTGACATACACAAGGAGTGGGAATCTCAAAGGTGGTGTGCTAAATGAGTCAGGATACACTCAAAGGGACTTGTGCTGCAAGGTTTTATTTATGTGGCATGCTCAGAAAGGAGCCATAATGAGGCAGAACAGACCAGCAGTTGCCAGGAAGGCTATAAGAAGGGAACAGGTGGGGTCTCAGGTGTGGGGTTGGAATGATAGATCGTTCTGTTCCCGGATTACAGTAGTGCTTACATATCTACACAAGTGTTAAAGTTCACAGAACCATATACAAAAGAAGTCAACTGGACTCTATGTTGGTTTAAAAAAATAAAATTGAAAAAAACACAAATAGAAAGCATGACCTGGACTCAAGTACTGTCTTCCAAATGTATGTCCATGTAAAACACTCCTCCTCCTCACTTAGAGTTGTATATACAACAGTCACCCCTTGTAATGGGGAAAGAGGGACTGGCTCCAGGACCTGCTTGGGTACCAAATCCTGTGTGCTCAAGTCCCTTATATAAGCCAGCAAGAGCCAAGTATTTGCATAGGAACTATGCACATTCTCTTGTATACTTAAAATCATCTTATACTTTTTAGTACCTCGTACAATGTGAAGGCTATGGAAGTAGCTATTATCCTGTATAGTTAGGAAATGATGACAAGAATAAAAGTCTGTAACATGGTCAAAACAGATGCGATTTTTTTTTTCAAATATTTTCAATCAGTGGTTGGTTGAATCTGCAGACACGGAACCTGCAGATATAGAGGGTTGCTGTATTTATTTCCTCACCCTGTCCTTAGGACCAACAGAAAACAATCATCAGTGGTCAGAACGACTGCTCCTCCTTGTGAGTAACAGCAGTGTACAGATGCAGCCTGAGCAAGCGAGAAAGAGCAGAGAACTACATGTAATATTCACTGTGTGTCCTCCAAATGTGCCCACCACATTTGGGATCCGGAGTCTACTGAGCAATGAATAGCAACTGGTTGGATCAAGACAGTAAATTTTCTTTTATACCTTAGAATTCTGTCCCAAATAAAGTAAGTGTCTATCATTTGATTATTCTAACCCTGCTTTCCTCATTCTCTTTCCCAGAAGACACCTGCAGGAAGTCAGTAGCCACCCACTATGGTCTCGTTACCTCGTCTCGTTATCCTTGCTTGGCTTCTAACCTCTGCCACCTCTTGAGTGACTGCACTCACTGACATCTAGGCAGCCCCTCCTAATGACTCCTATCTCAGTCCTCAGCACAACTTGTGTCCCTGCAATCTCTGGCCTGGCTCCTTTCACCCGACTGACCTCCTCTTGGTCCTTGCTACCTAGCGTTCTGGGCCATCCCTGGGGAGTGGTGCTCCTGGTAGGCCACCTGTCCCTCTTCTGACTCACTTTGCACACTTCCCCCTGGGAACCTGCTTACTCTCCAAAGAGCACCATGTTACATCGACAGAATAGCTACTTAGGTTTTACAGACTGTAATCTTGGCTTTGCTTCTAGGATGCTCAGCAGGCACCCTGTGCCCACAGTACTGTGGCTGCATGCCTGCTTGTGCCAGCATTCTCAGCCACTTGTCACCTATTCCATATGCAGTAGGTATGCTACCAGTGACCAGGAATTCTAAGTGAACATGTCCAGCAAGCCACAGAATGGATGAGAGTTGTAGTGATCAAAACAAGCAACTGCAAGTAATTACCTGCAAGAGCCGGGGAAAAAAAGATGCCTCCTTTGAGGAACCAGAACTGGTACCACTTTCTTTTTTTTCCTCTCTTACATACTTCATTGTTTTAACATTTTTATTAGCATATATTAGTTGTTATCAGGGGGTTCATTGTGACATTTCCATGTACACTTACAACGTACCCTGCTTAGATTCACCCCCATCATAATTCTCCCTCATCCCTCTCACCCCTACTTAAAATGATTTCAAAAGGTTTCATTATTCTATCTTCTTTCACATATATAAAGTACATCTACCATATTACTCTCCTTCACCCTCTCCATTCACTTCCCCCTCACACTAATACCCACCCCTTCATAGGACCTGTTTTATATTCCTGTCCTTCATTTCTTTTAAGTGTATATTTATTTTCAATAATGGAAACAGTTTCCCTCTTGCCCAGCTTGCCCGAGACAAAACTAATGCTCAATCCCAGCCCACAGCACAGTTTCACTGCTAGTATCGCTCCTCTCTCTGTCTTGTTGGCCTGATTTTCTGTTTCTATTTTTATTAACCTTTTTGCTTACGGGGCCTATACCAAGGCCTTGGGAAGACAGATGGGGTAGAGAGAAAATGGCAGCACAGAAAAAACAGTAAGATAGACAAAGATATCCTGTAAGAAGGTGCCAGGAAACAGAAAGCTCCACTTGAGCAACAGCCAAAATAGAGAGGGAACAATTGCTAAGGGTCTATACTTGCACTTGAGCAAACACAATCATAGAGACATTAACAAAATGGGCAAGTTACACTGCCAGTTGCATATATTATGTCCTGTTGGTTCTCAAGCACAGTAAGTGCCACCAGCCTATCTGATTTCTCTTCCTTTGAAATGTGATTGTTCATCTCTAGGAAACTTGGTTTCTGAGGGGTCAGGCAGACTAGAAGGCAAAGACACCTGACCACCAGGCTCCTTCCCAGTACAGGTCATGTGAAATCCAAACTGTCACAGCTCAGGTAGACACTTGGGAAAACTGTGATTATCTCATTCAATGACTTGTGCTCAGCCTCCTTTAAATCTTGTCTTAACCCAACAGTTAAATACACACACCCAAAATAAACATAGATACAAAGACAAGGGGTAATGAAGGATATGTGTTGTTTTTCTAACACTCATATTTAAGCTGGTCACCACGTTGCTTGAACACTTCCAGGAGGTGCTATTGCCCCTGGACTACCTCCCCAATGCCATCCCTCACAGCTCAGCCTTCTTTCCTCTTTTTAAGCTTTGGGAAGATTAAGTTACCAAAATAATAACACTAACTACTGACATACTGAATGACACTGCCCTGCAGACATCTGGGCTGACTCCTGTTCTCCTGAGGTGCATACTCCTTGCCCTGCGTGTGCACAATGACCTTCTGAGGAAGGTCCCAGGCCACTTCCTCCAGCAAAGGCCTCCCTGAGTTTTGGATACCCATCCTCTGGGCACATCTCTCCCATAAGCAGCACACGGCCCTGCCTCTCTCCTGCTCTCACAGAGCCAGGTCTCCAGAACCTAGCAGAGCATCTGGTTCATCCCAGGGGCTGGATAAAACCTGGGTGAGGTATGAGTGAACAGGTAGATGACTAGCTACAAGGAACACTGGAAAGAGGAAGGAGGAAAGCTAGCCAGGCTGGAGTAGATTAGCTACTCGAGAAGCAAAGACTGCAGAGTAAAGCTGCAGAATCACCCTCTGTACAACAGAGGACAGGGCTGTGGCCAGAAATATACGGGCATCATGGCAGGGACTATGAGCAGGGTCAAGCCACACTGTCCTGTTGATAGAGTCTATATGACAGTAAACATGAGGGAGGACACCCCTACAGTGTAGTCAGGAGATAAATCACTGAGGCCAACCTCTGTCTTCATAGTCCTAGCCATCAGTTCCAGCTTGGGAATCACAGTCACAACTATTAAAAAAAAAAAAAAAAAAAAAAGCTGCCTTTGGCACAATCTGAGACATGCACATATAGACAAGGGACTTAAATACAATTAAGGAATTAGTATTAGTTCTGTCAGGCCAGCTAAGGAGGCAATGGTCATGAAAAAAGCCACCCTTACCAGTCAGTGCATGAAATAGTCACACAGGAAATGGCAGCTTGTTCAGTTTTTGCCTTAAAATGTTGAAGACAAATGACATACATGGAAGCAGACAGGAAAGTGAAATGGCAAATGTGAAAATTTGTCAAAGCTCAGTAATGGGTCCATGGGGTCTCTGCTATGTTCTGTACTTTTCATGTCCATTTGAAATTTCCCAGAATCCACTTTTGCCATTGGATCCAGAATCCACAGAATTAAATGAATCATCAAGACAATGGCTGTTTATTATTGGATTCGGAGAAGTCCCTTGAAAAGTGATCTACTCCAAAGTTTTATTTTAATGACCTAATCATTTAGAATAAGCATTATTTAAATATGAGTGATAATACTACAAAAAAGCAAAGAGCTGAATCGAATGCTGAGCCAGAAGCTGAAAAATACACCTAATTTGTAATGCTCTATAAGGCCCTCTATCTCCTAAAGCAATGTATCAGAGAGTTAAACATTTTATTTGCTGAAGCCAACTGTATTTGCGTACATTTCCAGGAACTTGCTCTCTGGCTACTTCATGATCATCTGCAGACCCACTGCAAGTCTGAGAAAGAGAACCTGGCACTGTCCCATGGGGAGGGGCTTCCTTGTATCTGAGCCCTGTCCTTCCCCTCCCCACATGCCAGAGCCTGGAAAGAGACGCTCCTTCCTGTGACTGTAGCCTGCCCAAGACCAGATCACTGCATCCCCTGTAGGCCCCAGTAAAAAGGAGCAGGCCCTCCAGGGATGGTCACAGAACACAGGTTAGAGCAATGAACCCTTGGAGTGAAGGCTGGTACCTAGAGAGACAGTGATTACATTTCCAGACAACTACGGAATTAAAGAAATATGCTACTAAACATATGCCATGTCTCAAATCAAAACATTTACATATAAAATGTGATATAAACGTGGAGCACACTAGGATGACAAAACTTAAAGATCCACCCAACAACTGTAATTGCCATCCACAGCTGACGGAATGTAAGAGTGCAACTGTTTTGGAAAACATTAAGCACACACTGACCATGTGACTCAGCCATTCCACTCCTAGATATTTACCCAAGAGAGAGGGAATATGTGTCACACAAAGACTGCTCATAGTAGCTTCCCTTGTAATAGCCCAAACCTGGAAACCACCCAAATGTCAATCAGAGGGAGAACAGACAGGCAAATTAGGCTAGTGAGTAGAATACTGTCCATCAATAAATAAACACCACAATAAGAGTAAATATCAAAACCATTATGTTTAGAGAAAGAACTAGACAAAAAAAAAAAAGAATACCTCAGTACAATGTTAAATGGAGAGAGAGAGAAAGAGGTTGACCAGCAGCCCCAGGGCAAAGGAACATGGAGGGATGGACTCTCAGGAAGCACATGGAAACTTTTGGCAGGAGGATTAAAAAGTTCTGTATATTGATTGTGGTGATGATTTCAAGGGTGTAAACATCAAATGGTATCTATGCTTTAAACATATGCAATTTATTGTACATAAATATAACTCAATTAGTGTTTAAAAAAAAAATCAGTGAACTTTTTCATCCACACAGAGGAAAGAGAAGAAATTCCCTAAAAAGAATCTAATCTTCAAAAGAACAGTATGAGAAATGTAGTCCATGACAACCCTCAGAAACTCAAACTACAAAACTAGTTATTCCTACTTGGTAGAGACAATGGCTCGTTTATTATGCCGCAGCATATAAATGACAGACAGCCCTCAGTTTGTAGTAATTTGCCTAAGTTTTTCATCCATGCCGTGTTACTTTAGGTCTATGTTTGATTGTGCATGCATGAAATCCCAGCACTTGGGAGGCATAGGCAAGAAAATCATGAGTTGCAGATCAGCCTGGGGTATACAGCAAGACCCTATCTCAAAAAATAATAAACAAAAGAAAAACTTACATCGCAACTTTGTCTAAATAGTTTTAACGTTTTCCTACATTTGCTTTTACTTGAATCTAGCCTAGAATTAAACCAAGACACCACTGGGGTCCCAGAACACATACATGTTTTATAGCCCCTATAGATTTTCCATTATCCTTGCACACATGTGTTCTCTGATCATTTTATGTTTCACCCACATCACTTCTTCAACAGAAGTTATCGAAAGTGTTTATGTTAAAAAAAAAAATACTGCCCAGTAAAATGGAGCCAAAAAGTAATCTTGTGAGTTTCTGGGCATGCATACTCAGTGACATATGCCTATCCTTTGGGACTATTGTGGATAGCACTATTTTTGAAGGGTCAGGATCCACTCAGCAACACAAACAGGATCTGCTGGGGACAGAGGGGAGCAGGACAAACTGCAGGGCCATTGGTTCACATTCTCTTTAACTGCCACATGCTCCATGTATTCTGCAGGCCTCAAAAATACTGTGTGCTAGAACCACCACGGAGGCCCGAGAACTTGTGACACACCCTGTGTTCCCCTACTCCAGTGCCAACCTTCCTGGAATGATTTAGATTCTGGCAATCCGACAGATGTCTACACTTGCCCCACACCTTTCTTTTCTGCTTTTTGAATACTAAAAAGAAAAAAAAAAATTGAATAAACTTGTGTCTATTTATGTTAGCTGATCTTGCTGTGATATTTACAGCTCCTCCAGCCTTGCAGGGTCTGCAAGGAGTGTAATAGTTAAGAAAAACTTTGGCAAAACCATTGTCTGAGAAGACCTGTCAAAAAAAGAAACCAGATTTATCTGAGCCCCACCCTACAAGTAGAACTAATTGCTGCTTCTTTTCTGGGTGTTCCTGAAACACTCTGTACATAGCTCTGTGACAGTTCCTGTCATAATTACTTGATTAGACATCTGTCCTCACTTCTGTATTATGGGCGTAGTCAGAACAAGATCATCCAAGATACAGCACATAGGTGGATTTTAATTAATGCTTATTTAAAAAAAATCATGAGTCAAACCAGGCATAGTAGGGAATACCTATAATCTCTGGTACTGGGAGGTAGAGGAAGGGGGATCCCAAATTGAGGTCAGTCTGAGCAAATGGAAGCAAGATCCTGTCTCAGAAAGAAAAAGGTCTGGTTCTCCTGCTCAGGTGATAGGTCAAATCCAAGGTTGAGGCCCTGTGTTCAATCCCCAGTACAGCCATACAAAAACAACAACAACAAAAATCTATAAGCTAAATAAGTAAATAAATATTACAATCGTAGTATATCAGCAAAAATGGATCACCTCATTTTAAACCTCTATAATAAACAGAGAAACAAGACAAAGATTGAACACAGACATAATCACACATACATGATTTTAATTTAGAATTTGTCTTAGGATGGAAAGTGACTGATTAAATGAGGGCAATCAAAACACTTTTTTTTTTAAATTTGGCTTTACTTGGTTTCTTTTTCTTCTTTGGTTTTGGTTTCTTTTGTGGGACTATTCATTTATTTGGTTTTGCTACTTAATCAAAGCATTATTTTACACAGGTTAAACATCTCATGTCTTTTTTGATTAACAATTTGGGGAAAGTTTTAATTTCAGACAAATAATTCTGCAGAAAAACAACTAAATAACTGACCCTGAAAATGTTTTATAGAATATGTTTTTGGCTCATGGTGGATGCCTGCAAAGGCTTCCTAACCAACTATTCTGATGTTGCTGATTACTCATAGGAAGGTGCTAAGTATAGCCAGAGAGCCTGCTTCCCATTTGGGCTCCACTGCCCCCCACCCCGGCAATATGTATTAAAAACTTACATTTCTTGAAGAGGACATGTTTGTAACAGAAAACAATTGTGCTCCAGATATACAGCTCTTCTAGACTAAGTAGAACTCCTGGACTGGCTTCCTTGAGAGCTGGAACAATGTCTTCATTAATACACATCTAAGGAAATGATGGGTGGGTAAACCACTGAAGGGATCAATGAATGGGTGATCTTTAGCCAGGACCAGACATCTGAACCACCTAGAGGTTTCAGAAACACTCAGTTGAGTCTCACCCCATGCTGGCTCCAACAGGATTTCCCATGGATCATTGGGATCTCACAGGGAAAAGCTGAGGAGTGGGTGGCCCTGGCTAACCACCACCAGGACACAATGGAGTCCTCCTGTTTTCTTAGGTAAACTTGGCCTCCAGGCTGAGCATTCATAACAGCCACACACAGCCAGTCCTCCATGGGACCCACACCACAGCAGAAGGCTTGAGCAAGGCAGGCCGCAGAATTACTCTTAATCACTACATGGGCATTCTCCATCTGGAAAGTGAAGAACAAAATGGCTGTCTGCAGGCTCATGAAACTCAATTGAAGGTGCAAATGATCATTAAATAGGCCCTGTCACTTCACATATTATAATCCTAACTTGCTTCAGTAGCAACAGTACCGACCACTACACCAATATGGACAGGGCACATTCTGTGCAGCTGGCAAGACATTAGACCACCTACATGTATAAATAAGCATGGAGTAGCCTTGTTAACTGTAGAATCAACATGTCCCAGCATATAACTCCTTTTTGCCATCTTGGTTCTCCTCTTTCATCCTGACGTCAGGAGACTCTCCCCCTAGACTCTCCCCACCAAAATCAGTATTCACAGGGTCAAGAAGTACTGTCTGAACAGCATTCCCTATAGTACAAATAGTGAGGGCCAGGAGCTGAGAACAGACATTGCTGGTGAGCACAGAGCATCATTCTGCCTACCTTCCCAAAGATGACCACACACAGCCTTCTATGGTTTTTACACACACACACACACACACACACACAGGATTGATCACAGGGCTGGGCAGTCTTAGGAAACTGAAGAATGCAGTGAGGCATCCAGGCAACCTCACATGCAGCCATGCCCTACTACCTGGCTGCCTGGAAGCTGTGGAATTTAGCTGTTAAGAAAATATTATATTCCAAAAACCTATACAAATCCTTTCCTTCAGCACCACTGTACAACAAAAAAGATGAAAATCGGCAGTGACTATAGGAAATTGCCTAACTTCTCCTGGCTATCCCTCTTTTTCCCAATGTCACAAATTTCAATTGCTGCATGGGAACTGACCCATGGCCTGCCTGGAGCAATGGTAATGAGGATGGACACCGTGGCCCTCAGTCCAGAGGAACCTGGCATACCTACTCTTAAAAGGCAGGTGCTATTAACAGAAATGGTGCATAGGGAGGGGGCGGCACATAGCCTACTTGTTACAGGCATGCACTCTGCAAGCCTGAGTCGGCTGCTTAATCTCTCAACTCCAATATGGGGATTATGCTCGTCCCCAACGTGGGAACTAACGGTACCTCACCCAGCTCTACTGAGGAGGATGAGCGGCAAAACCCATGAAGAGCACTCAGTGCTTTAGGTGGCTTCTTCGAGCTCCACAAGACCAGAGTAGTCTACACACCATTCATGGATGCAGCTTCCCTGACTGTGCACTTGGGTGTCACCATAATGTCCAAATGCTACACAATGACAAAATGGTCAGTCACTCAATCACACACTTATCTCACTGCAGACCAAAGGAACCTACAGTTCACATTTGAGTAGTGCCACCCAGGCCTGCAGCAAGCTCGGCTACTCACCTCTGATCCCAGCCCATGGCCTAGTTTTTTACTTGCTTTACTTACCCAGGTGTTCACACCAGCCTTAGATTTCAGACCCTCCATGCCCTTCACTAAGCATGTCACATACAGTGCATTAGGAGGGACAGTGTGATGACCCAGGTGTGTCCTGTCACTACCACCTGCCTGTCCTGTGAATGCCAACTGAGTGTTCTCATGGGTGAATGGGGAAGGTCAATTCTTTCTCATGGGAAGCTCTGCAAATAAAGTAAAAGAACTGCCAGGTCAACATCCTTAGGACCCGAGTACTACCACTGTCCCCACCTTCCTCTTGGGACACCTGTACCTTTCAAGGACCTTACGTAGCCCCCACTGCTTCTACATCCAACAAGGCTTCCTACACCCCCTTCCCACTCAGCCTAGACTCAGGACTTCTTTAGGGCCCCCAGGCTTCTTTTCATGAGCACCCGAGGAACGCATGGATAGACTAGAGCTTTGTGATTACTGGGTAAATACATGAAAGTGCCCTTGCTCACCAATTATCCTACTGTGTTCCTTTTTAAATAGGAAGAATCCTCCAATCCATGTCACAGATTATTGCAAGGAGTAAATAGGGGATATGAGCAAGGGCAGTAGACTGTGCCTGTGTCCATCAACACCCACAAGGCTGGTTGCTGTTATGGGGCCTGGACCCAGTTATCCTGTCTTCTCTCCTGCCCTTTGCTGGAACTACACTCCTCTGATCCCCTGACCGTTCACACTCACAGTCCATCTTTCCTGAAGGGGAACAGGGACCCAGAGGTCAGAGTTGTGTCTGGATGCATCTTTACCCTCTTACCAGCACGCATCACACTCAACAACAATATTTAGACAAACAGATAAGTGAATCAACTTCCTCAGGATCCCCCTCCCTTCATCCAGCTCCCCCTTTCCTCTCTATCCAGGACAGGCCTCCCATTCCTGCTCATTCACGATGGAGTCGCCGGACCAAGCCCCTGTCCCTCAGAGCTGGGCCACTGCCACCCCAACCATCCCAGGCGAGGCCCCACCCTCTCTTCCTCTTTCACATTCCACATTATTTCTTTCGAAAAAAATTTGCAATCCCACCTAAGAATCTTGTGAGTTATGCACTAGTACTGTTCTGATCAAACAAGTGACATACGGAGTCTCGTGGATAAGGAAGGAGTCACATGGATACGTAACAAGATGACTGTTCCTTTCACAAAATCCTGTTGAGAAGCTTTAGCAATTCAGAAACACATAAGAGGGCCATCATCAGCAACCCTGCAGGAAGCCAGCATAGAATCCTGCAAAGGAAACTTTGGAAACTGAGTCCTGTTTTCCACTTGATAGAGTGGGACAACCAACAGATGAGGAGTTGGACGCTGGACTCCTGACTGAAGAGACATGGAACAATCTAACCTGCAAATTGCAGAAGGCAGGTATCATCCTGCTGACTTCAGTGGGCACCACTGGGAGGATCCAGTCACCCAGGATATGCCAGACCATCTCTGTCAGCTATAACCCACCACAAACGACTGAAACACATAATGCAAGTCCTGTGAGGATTAATTTGTTTCCTCCTTTTAGAAAAATTATGGCCAAAAAGTATCAACCCAAAAATGAAAAATACTATGGTAAGTAAAAACAAATTATCAAACAATATGGAAATATTCCACATTGAAATTTCTTTTCAACTTTAAAATCAGACTCGTTTCAAAACTAGTTTTCATTACTTTTGTGCATGTTGTGAAATTTGCACACTACATTTTCTTTGACTATGGATCAGTCCTTTACATCAATCAAATATCTCTGAGAAGGGGTAAAAGACAGCAAGGTAGGGGACTGATATAACATAAGAATCTCTTAGACTTCAGTACCCTCATTAAGCTTTTTAAATCAAATCAGGAGGTTTGGAGCGGCAAAAGAGGTCCATAATTCATTCTTCACATGCATGATGTTGTTAGAACACTGATAACTACTACCGTGTAATAAATGGCTTAAGCACTGAGTAGGAGGGACATTTCACATCCACCCAAAACCAATTCCACAAGATAATTACAGGCAGCAAGACAGAAGGGTGGGCAGATGGATGGGGATTCTTGGCAAGGCCATATTCTCTATGGTAAATGTCTAGATTCTGGCCACATTCAACCAGGCTCTTTCCAACTAACGGTTTGTTTATTGAACATTAGTGAATTTTGCTCTTAATTAGTAGGAGTCTAGCCAACAAAACTGTATTTAGAAACTAAAAAATTAACCACCAGAACAAAAGTGTACACTTCTCTAAATTATCACTCCCATCCAACACTATTTTTAAACACAACTTCCAAACCATTAAGTTTGGAAAACCACTGCCAGAATTGATTTGGGAATCTCCTGCTTTGCCCAGTACTAGAAGATACACCACCCCTGTGTGTGTGCATGGACATGCACACTTGCACACATACAGGTGGTTTTCCCAACGGCTTCCTTAACCTTAGGGTGCTACTTGGGTAGTTAATTGCTCAAGCTACTTACACATGACTGTGACAGCAGTGCATCGGGTCTCCCTCCTTTTCCAGATCACTGACTGTCAAGGCCACAGGGGTATCTAAGATGACACACTTTGTAAAAGCTCATCACCTCAGGCCAGGTCTATGTCCCACATGCCTCCCTCCACCAAGAGAGCAGGAAGAAGGAGGCTCTGACTTTCCCCATGACTGCCTAAAATATCCTCTTCTCCATCTGTCCTCGCTGGCACCCACCAGGCACAAGAAGTGGGTGTTGCATGGACATCATGAAAAGCAAAGCATATCAGCACCTTGATGTGTCAGACAGAAAGCCCTGGTTATCGCCAGCCTTTGAGTTAAATGTCACTTCCTCAACTACGTGGGTGGATGGAGAATGCCTGCTGTGTAGATAGGTGCTTTCCTTTGATACAGAACAGGTGGGGAGAAGTGTCTGCATCTTGTCAATGCTCAGGACTGGAATGGAGACTGCAGTCAGAAATGCAGCTGCCAACAAGCCTGGATCAAGTCAAACCTTGGCCATGGAGCCTAGGCCATTTCTGGTGAATTATACTCTGAGCAAACTAAGGACACATTTTTCAGCAGAGGCTGGAAACTGTTCTGGACATGCCTTCCTAAGACAGCTGGGGACTTCCTTGGACCCTGAAGGGAGGAAGAAGAGCCACATGCTCATCATGGCCACCTGCCCCCCAGCCCACTTTTGCCTAGACTCCTAGCCCTCATCGGGTTGGAAATGAGGTCATGGAGGCAAAGGGTTCTGGTCCCACGGCCTCCGAGCCTCTGTTCAATGACACTGTGATTATGGACAGCCATAGGAGACATGAGTGAAGGAATTAGGGGCAACATGTGCCCCAAAGGAAAGGGCAGGTACTTTCTTCCATCTCCCCTCCTCAGTCAGGACTAGAGCATGTAGCAGCCACACGCAGACAACATGTGAGCAGAACAACAGAGAAAGGAACAACTCCCTGATAATTTCACACCTCAAATCCAGTATGGACTACCCACACAGACTTTTAGATAAGAGAGAAACACTTCTCTTGAAACCACCATCGATTTATGGTCCTCGAAATACAGCATCAACACCTTTCAAATCTGCAAAGAACAGGGCTGCGTTTCTGGCAAGCCAAGTCAGAGCAGAGCTGTTAGAAATAGTTTCTTGCCAGCTGATCTGTCTGTTCTCACATGGTCTGGCAGAAATAAAATTCAGTGGCAATTTAAGAAAAAGTCAATTTTTTGAAAGAGGGATATAGCCTACTCTGGAACACTTTGAGTCATATCATTTTAGGGCTCATCTTATCCAAATGCCTCACCAACAAAGGGGAAGTAGAGCTCTCTCACTGGGTTTTAACTGAGCAAGCTGTGCTGCAGACAGATGACACAAACGCAAAGTGAGATGCCGGACTCCAAGTTCAGAATTCCATGGGTGAGAGGCATGTGAATGGGGAAATCATAATCACAATGAGGAGTTCTGATGGGAGAAAGCTTGGAGCCAGAGGGAGTCCCTCTGGAGTCCTGGGGCTCTTGCAGCCTGAAAAAATGACTTCACTACTCCAGGGAAGGAGAAAAGGCCTCCAGGGCAAGGTGGGAGATGATGTATGAGGCCTCCAAGCAGGAAAGCTGCAGCTGCCAACCAAGAGTGAGCAAACTAGAGGCTGGAGCCCTGCCATCCATTATGGAGCCACAGTACCACAGTACCGTGCCTTCTCCCTTTCTTCCTCCTTCCTCCCTCCCTTCCTTCCTCCCTCCCTCTCCCTCTCCCTCCCTCCCTCCTCCACACACAGAGTTATTTAAGTTTAAACTGACAAGTAAAGCAGAGGAGGAATACAGTTTCCTCAGTCACACGGGCCACTTCTCAAGCACTCAATGCTCCAGCAAGAGCAGCACTGACAGGCACTGACATAGCATATGCACCCTGGCAAAGAGCTTTACTAGAAAGCCCAGGACTAGCCAACCTGCAGGAATCCCATCAGGAGGGCCCAGGCTAAGCTACAAAGGGTAAATTTAATTTTGCATGACTGGTACCAGGGCCCAAATATTCTCATCCCTGGGCCAAAATTCTTTCCACTCACCCTCCTTTTCTGGCTATGATGGGAGAAAGCCAATTAGGATTGACAAACAATCAGAAGGTAGTTTGAATCAGGAAAGTTGCCCTACATGGCCAAGAAAGGCCTAGATGCCCCTTGTCCTCACCCATTTGGGGTGGGAGGCCATGAGCAGGTGCCCATGCTGGACATGGTCTGGAGGAAGGTGGGAACAGTGACCCTAAGATCAAGGCTCCTCCCCATGGTTCTTGGGCAGTGAAAACTGAGTAAGCACTGGGTGAGGAGATAGAGGACTCAGGACTTCTGATTTAGCTGGCTCATCTTTGTGGATTGTATCCTTTTATTCAGGGAAAGGACTTCAGTGGTTCCTCTAAATCAATCAAAATCTCCAAAATGGCCTCACTGACTTTGGTGGAGGGTGGGAGTTGGATATACAAAAGCATTTATGCGATACCTTTTGTGATACGGGACTGTGTCCAACCAAATGGACAAGTGTCAAAATATATTTTAACAGTTGGTTTTAAAACCTTTTGATTTATTCTTTAATAGAAATGTTTTTGGCCGGGGAAATGAATTCCAATTGTTCTTGGCCCATCAGAGACATGGTCCTGGCCAGCAGCAACTTACCACCTGATGAGGGAGACTAGATGGAAGAAGATGCTAAAACCTAAGGACCACAGGGTTCTCCTGTCCTTCTGTCCAGGGGCTCACTCAGAAGCAAGCAGAAGGTCCCTGAGACAAGCAGTAGGAAATGCATATACTTTTGGAGACCCATTGCCATGTGTCACTCCAGATTCCACAGCAAAGTCTAGGTAATGAGCATTAGTCTTGAAAGGTGTCACCATTATTAATTAGTAGCTTTATCAAAACCAACTGAAACCACATCAAGCATACATGAAAAAATAATTTAATGCCACTCAAGAAAGAGACAGGTGGGAATACAGAATGATAGGAACAGAATGAAGAAAAAAATCATATAAAACAATGCCACCCATCAGTTGAGGCACTAAAACCCAGTGAGGGACACTGAACAATACAGAAACGCTAGAGAGAAAAGACAGGTGACACAACAGAGGCACAGACTGCAGGAGGGGTGAGGACTAAAATGTATAACTAAGTAAATGAAACTCATAAAAGAGCAAAAACCCACATCATCAATATGACAATAATATAAACCAACACGACATATTTTAAATAAAAAAGGACAAAGAGAGGACACATAAAAGTCCTCAGTGGTTCTTGGATATAATAACTGTGTCAGGTGTAGTACCGGGTAACTGAAACACATTGCTAAAGTTAAATGACATGTAAAATCCACAGAGCTCATAATGAAATATGGATGGGGAAAGAAGAAGGAGTATGAGGAAATACCACATAAAAATGCACTAATTCCCTCTGAAATGTATTTCCTTAGTTCAAGTCTAAATGATAACTGAATGTTACTCTATTTCAAATTTGAACATGCTCCACCTAAACACTATGTTGACACCAAATGTTTCTTCTCCCTTTTTAAAATATTTGATGAATCACAAAATCAAGCTTAATCATAAATTTAATAACAAACACAAAAGACCTAGAACTTTAAACTAGTTATTCTAGTGCATGGATATATCCTATAATTACTGCTTTCTTTTCTTACTAGTTATGAAAGTACACTTGGGTGCACACAAGTTAGGACTTCATTTCCCAAGTCCCAAATTAAAAGAGACACAGAATTGAGGCCCACATAAATGTGGAGACTGACACCCCTCCAGGGTCACAGTGCTACCAAATAATAATCTGTTCTCCCAGTGCACGGAAGAAGGGCATGAGAGAAAACTCAGAGGGGCTGCAGGTCGGAATCTCAGTTTACAAATACCTTTACACCAAATGTCAGGGGTACTTCTGTTCCATCATTCTGACACAATCACTAAGAAATAAAGAAAATGCTGTATGATTACTTGATATTGTGATAGGGAAATGTCCAAATCCTCTTAAGAAAAATCATATCTGAAAAAAAAAAACCCTAGAGAAAATAGGCATATTCTTAACTTCCCACCAAGAAATATCTAACACTAGCACTCTTGAATGGACTGCCAAAGGAAAGAGTAGCTCAAAAAGTAACATCTTTTAAAAATAGAGCTCAAATTAAGTGGTCAAGTTTTATAAAACCGATTATTCTTCTTCTCTGGTTTCCAAGGATGTAAACACATTCTCCAACATTTTAGCCAAAAGCAAGAAGGCCTAAGGAACCTAAATGTGTAATTATTAATGTTTATTTTATAGCTAAGCATTTATGAGGATTTAATACAAAATGTGACTGCGGTTGGCCCTCTATGTTGATATATTGTTGGCTGCTGACAATGATAAGAAAGGCTCAAGTTACCCACTTTGAGCTGGGCATACTTTTGAATACCTGTACAATCAGAGCACTAGGGAAGCTAATGTTGGAGGATGGTGATGAGTTCAAGGGCAGCCTGGACTACATATGAGTAAATATAAGTTTATGAGGAGAAGTGAGTAACAGTTACATCTACATGAAGCTAACTGATTTTTACATAAGCAAACTGAACACAACCTTTGATCAAATGCTCCTGCTGTTTTGACATTCTGTGTCATTGGTATCTTTTCTACTCTACACAAAATGTGTGTCCTCCAAGGAAAAAATAACTACCATCCCAACAAATCCCAAACTTTCTGTCCCTTATTCACTTAGAGCGCAATGCAAAATTCAGCACTGAGTTCCCTAACAACCAACAATGGATGGATATCACAAAGGCTCAAACTAAACCTAACCAAATAAAATTAAAATATGGACTTACATATATTTTAAAACCTCAACAAAAGGCAATTTGACTTTATCTGTGCTTTAAAATGGTCTGTCAGCTATTACGCTTCAAACTAATCACACTGAGCTCTAAAATTCCCCAAATAGTCCATTAAGCCTCACTTGTTAGTTTTTGTACACAGCCTCCTTCCTAAAAGACACTTTCCCCAGAAGTTGTAGTCATAAGTCATTGTTTTAGTGAAATTACTAATAAAAATATTGTCTCAATCAAGTAAATTTATATTTGTGTTCCTAACAAAGATAGCTAGTAAATAGCTACTAATATTTTAGTCAAATGAATTTAATTCTACAACCCATTTGTCCCTTCAGTAATCTTAAAGAAGGGCTCTTCAGGCTGTGTTTTATAATGTGCAACCTCCCAAATTCATTGTGCCCATTCTAGCCAGTGACAACATGGTACAAGAATGATTCATAGTTTCAGACAACAACAACAGCAAATTCGTCACATCAGTTGTTTGTTTTCACATGGAAAAATGATTGCTAACTGAAAGTTTGCTTTTATAACCAACCTTTGCTGTATCAGGTAGAAAACAAAGTTCCATCAACCATATCACAAATACTATTTGCAAGGCACAAAGAAAACAGTCGTCATTTCAGTCAGGAGCCAACAGAAGCTGACTGGTCAAATAGTGTACTACAGCCAGAAATTTCACAACCTAATCTATCCTGTGACAGGCGAGCAGTACACCTAAATAATAAAAAACATTTAAGACTAAATGCCACTTCCAGCCTCATATTTTAACACAAAATATTATTAAACTTCTAATTCTTTTCTGAAAATTATAAGTATATTGATATTGTCTTGCTGTTTCTTCACTAAAAGTAGTCACAAATGACAAATGATAAAATAACGGGTATAAGAGAAGTTCAAAACAGCACCTCTCCATTTCTTGGACAAAGGTACAAACAGGCCAATAGGATGGTGTGGATATGAGGGGAAAGAATCAAATGCCTCAGTGATGACAATTTCAAGCTTTGTTATCATATCCACAAGACAAGTCCTTCCTGTTCCTTTGTGACTCACACGTGAAGGCCAGTTGGTGCTGTGCAATCTGGGAAAGGGAACAAGTTCATCTTCTGGCTACAGCAACAGACTGCAAAGAGCAGCTTCAGTCCTATAACCAGCCTCCTTTACACGTTTTTACAGATATTCCAGGGACGAGTTTTGCTCGCCTCTTAAATGTTCTCATGTTTACTTCTAAGGTGACAGTGACAAAATATTTCAGTCCCTTTAAACAGGATCATTTAATAGATTACAAAAGCCACAGATTTAAAGATAATTCTGTCTCACAATTCCCTGTTTATTTGGGATGCCTATGAAAAAGGGTTTGCCATATCTATGTTCTTTGGGGATTATCTGTTTGTTCAAAAGGAATTACATAACCACACTTAAGTGCAATGCAAAACTCTGTCAATATCCCTATACTTAGGTTATTTGAGTTACTAACCGAGCTCAATTTTGGCTGGCGTTAAAATTATTTTATTTTTTTTAAAGAGCCAGTTTAAAAACCTTTAACACACTTGAGCAACACACCGCCTATGGGCATAGGGCAGAGTGAGTCAGTGGGACACAACTGCAAAAGAAAAGAGATCCATGGTCCCCAAAGCTGCCTCTAGGATCCAGTTGCTGAAATGGAGGGTGGGCCACTTGGTGAGCAGGTGCAGGGCACACCCCAACTCACTCCAGGTGCAACACTCCTAACACAAGGACTCCAGGGGGCCCGAGGGGGAAGGCCAGGGCCTGCGCTGAAATCCACAGTCCGCCAGGGGTGCACTGACCCAGGGCAGGCCAAGCAGAAAGCGGCCTGGACCGGATGGGCACAGACAGGCACGGTTCAACCTTGCCCAGGACCGGTTACCGGCAAGATCACCCTGTATTAGGGAAGGTGTCCTTTCTACAGCTCAATTCCAAGTGTGCCATGGAACCCCCACCCGCCACGTGGTGGGGACAGCACACAGAAACCTGGAGAGGTTTGGGCAGGGCAAGGATGGCAGCACTGAAGTCCTCGTCCTGCTGGGGTCTGGGTGGGGCAGATCCCGCCCTGGGTGTCCCAGCACCGCCAAGGTAAACCCTGGACTGAAGGCGGCGGCAGGACCAACAGTTGTCCTGAAAGCATCCACACAGGCCTCTTGCTGGCCTTTGAAGTCCTGGCTCCCCTTTGGGTGGCAGGGGACAAGAGGCCACCACGGCCCTTGATGGGGGGAGGGGGTTGCCTGGAACGCCCCCAAGGCACAGGATAGGGAGTCAGCTGGATTCAGAGACCTGGTGTCCCGCAGTGTCCCTCAGCCCTCAGGGCCAGCACCTGGAGGGACCCAGGCAGGCTCGCAGCTGGCCTGACACGGTTACCTGAGCAACGCCAGGGGCGCCCATGTACACAGCGCACCCGCGCCACCCCGCCACCCCCCAGCCCTCGGTGCGCGCCGCCGTCCCTGCCCAGTTGCCCCAGGCCCCGCCGCGAGGATCCCGCGCCCGCCCAACACCGCTTCCCCCGTGGGGGGCTGCGCCGCCAAGAAGCTCGACGCGTCCACGGTGCCGGCCGGGCCCTGGCCCACGGAGTCAGGCTCTGGCCGAGGCCACCGGAGTCCTCGTTCACTTTTTCCACGCCGACCCATTGCCCTCCCACGCAGAGCCGGCGGAGGACAGTGGCCCAGCGAAGAGGACGGAACCGAACCCCGGTGGGCGGGGGCGCCGGCTGCGCGGGGAGGGGTGGGTGCGGCTAAGAAGCCTGGGCGGGGGCGCGCACACCTTGCTCCCCTCGCCTCAGCCCCGCGCCGCCGCCGGCCCCTCCCCGCGCAGCCCGCGCCCCCGCCCACCCACGCTGGTTCGGCGCGCCCGGGCTCGGCCCTGGCCCCGCCCCCGCTGGCCCCTGGCCCCGCCCCCGCTCCGCCCTGGTCCCGCCCCGCACCCTCCCTCCTGGGTCCTGGCTCCGCCCCCGCTCCGTCCTGGTCCCGCCCCGCACCCTCCCTCCTGGGCCCTGGCCCCGCCCCCGCTCCGCCCTGGTCCCGCCCCGCACCCTCCCTCCTGGGTCCTGGCTCCGCCCCCGCTCCGCCCTGGTCCCGCCCCGCACCCTCCCTCCTGGGTCCTGGCCCCGCCCCCGCTCCGCCCTGGTCCCGCCCCGCACCCTCCCTCCTGGGTCCTGGCCCCGCCCCCGCTCCGCCCTGGTCCCGCCCCGCACCCTCCCTCCTGGGTCCTGGCCCCGCCCCCGCTCCGCCCTGGTCCCGCCCCGCACCCTCCCTCCTGGGTCCTGGCCCCGCCCCCGCTCCGCCCTGGTCCCGCCCCGCACCCTCCCTCCTGGCCCCTGGCCCCGCCTCCGCTCCGCCCTGGTCCCGCCCCACACCCTCCCTCCTGGGTCCTGGCCCCGCCCCCGCTCCGCCCTGGTCCCGCCCCGCACCCTCCCTCCTGGGTCCTGGCCCCGCCCCCGCTCCGCCCTGGTCCCGCCCCGCACCCTCCCTCCTGGGTCCTGGCTCCGCCCCCGCCCCGCCCCGCTGCTCTGCCTGCGAGCCCGCCCTGTGCGCCTCTCTTGCCGTGGGGTGGTGGCCCCCGGGGGGAAAGGATACCCCACTGAGGGCTTCCTCCCTCTTGTTCCACTCCCCAGTGGAAGTGTGCCACTTCTGAGCTTGTGGAGGGGAGGTCCCGGGTCGCCAGCTCCTGGGAATCACCTGACACCCGAGGCTGTGCATGGAGGGAAGGGGAGGTGGGCTGTAGGAAGGGAACAGAGCAGAAGGAAAAGTGGTTGTCCCATTTAGCTCTCACAGATGCCAACTCTCCGTGGAGGCCTTTCCTGACCCCTGTGTACCAAAGCACACTCTCCCTCAATCCCATGCTGCTTCTCTGTCCCGATTAGCTTTTCTATGGAGCATTTATCACTGTTTATAGAAGCATATTCATATAAATAAATATATTCGTGTTTTATGTCTACTTATATTTACAAATAAAATGTTGCCTATATGTAAGTGTGCATAAAATTTTACATTTATTTAAGTACTTAAATAGATACAGGTATATACAGTAATGTACATGGAATATAAATACACACATGTGCATATCATTCAGTGGATACCTTATTCATGCATTTGTCATGGATCTCCTCCTCTGGAATGTAACCTCAATGAACATTGGCCCTTGTCTGATTTATTGGCTACTCTCAGCATTACAGATAGTGCGTAGCAGGGTGCAGTCAGGTTTTACAAAATAAAGAGTACCCTGAATGAAATGAGTCTTTAGGAATCCTTCCAACTCTGGTGTAGGGGTCAGAAATTCCCTCCCAGGATCTCTGAGGTTCCTCCTTACTCTGGACACCACTACGGGAAAGGGTAGTCTGGAAGGGGCCAGAGATGAGAACTAGAACTAGCTGAGAACTAGGCCTCAGGGCCTAGACAGCACCGAGGTCCCCAAGAAGACTAGATCTGAGGTGACATGTAAGCCAAGGACTAGAGGAGGCAGCAACAGTAAGGAAGTCTTGTGTGTCCAAGGAACAGCAGAAGCAGAGAACAACCCAATGTCTCAGATGGTAGGCAAAGAGAGCAGCAGGAGGTCATAAGCAGGTCGTTGATGAAGAGTTTCCACCAAGAGACAGTGTGAAGGAAAATGATTACAGAAAGGGAGTGGACACTATAGGCTGAGCTTCTGGTTGCTGTCCCAGAAAAGAGGCCTAGTTTCTGTCCTGGAGAGCCTCAGACTCTTGGAAACCACCAAACATCATAGACTCAGAAAGACAGAAGTGACCAGTATCCCTAAATATGATAGGGTGAACACTGAGTTGTCACTCTGGAGGCAGAGGGCAACTTCCACCAGCAGGAGGAACTGCGTTCTCAGGGCCCTAGGCCTGTCAACCCTGTGTGCCAGCTGTGGAACAGGACACAGAGCCTGAGAGGGTGAATATTGCTACTCCATCCTCCCTCGTGGGTAAATGTCCCAGCAGATCCACCCATGTATAGCTGTTTTCCAAAACTGTGCAAGTCAACAGGAATTTTGAAGCATCTACTAGGTGCTAGCCATATGTGTCGTGCGTGAATGGCCACTAACAGATAGAACTAGAAAAGGACCAGGAGAGCGTGAGAGGAGAGGCTGATAGGAGTTGAGCAGGATGGAAGTATGTTATATGCATGTATAAAAATAGATTAATGAGCCCACTAAAATTATTTAAAATGGGGAGGATAAAGAGTAACAGAGGGGGTAGAGTTGATCAAAATACATTATAATGCACATATGGAAACATCACAGTGAAACCCCTCTGTATAATAAATGTGGCAATTAAGAAAGGGAACTGGATAAGAAAATGGACAAAAAACCAAGGGGGCGTAGCTGTTGCAGCCAGGTGGTGAGAAGCAGGAATAGGACCTGGACTAACACCAAGACTGATCTGACCTTTAAGGTCCTTCCTTGAGCAGGACATTCTCTTTACTGTGCTTCTTGACTTTCTAGTATGGCAAATAGAAGAATGACAGGTAAGGGGAAAGGTATTATTTACGGCTTCTTCCCTGTACTTTCAAACGGCCTTCAAGAAATAAGCACTTTTTCAGATACTGACCACCCTTAAATATTTTATGATCGTGCAAAAAAAAGGGGCATTCTGATAAATGTTTTTAAATGGCTTTGAGAGAGGGCACCTTGATTTGTAGTTAGTGTTTGACAATTTGGGCTGCTATCACATGGAGACAGGCAGTCTGACTGCAGCTCTCCAGACCTCACATCCCTACATCCCAGATGAAAGCTATGTCTGTGCATCTTTAGTCACTGAGCACGGCAGAGCACCTGCTTATAACTTTGTGCCAGTTGTAACTGGTGGCCCTAGCTACAGCTCAGTATGTCAACAGTGCCAGTTCCTGACCCAAGAAGCAAGAGCTGCTGTATGTGCAGTGGGCCACTTGAGGAACATTCTTAGCTCCCTCTATCCATATCTTCTTCATTCCCCTCTCAGGCCTAACATTTCCCCTGGCTGGGCCTCTGAGGCCTCAACAGTACACACTCAGCCCAGACACAGGAGTCAAAGACCCACAAAGACAGTAGTGCAGGTAGCTAACTTAGAACAAGGCTTCCTGAACTTGAAAATGTACAAAAGGCTTCTGACGTTCTTATCAGAGTGCAGGTTCTGACCCACTGGTCCTGGGGCGAGACTGGAGAGCTCGTATTCATTAAAAAAAAACCTCCCAGATATGCAGAGGCTGATGCACCATGGATCGTACACTGAGTAGCAAGAACTGAGGGTCATGCACGGTAGCTTCAGGTCTGATCCTACTGAGCTTCAGGTGTTGCTCAGAGCAAAATCCTTTTCTCTAGGCCTTAAGTTTCCTCCCCCTTAACATGACAAAAATCAAGGCAGAGTCAGTTATTGTGGAACCTTACCCACTTGTAAGGATCTTTTAAATATCAATAAACAATAATGTGGTTAGTACCAATTTAGATACCAAAGTGGATATTGACCTTGAATGTGTCATGGACTAGGGTGAAGTCCTAACCTCCAATGTGACAATAGTTGGAGAAAGGCTCTAGGGAGGTAAGCCTAAATGAAGTCCTAGTGTTGGGCCCCCATACTCATAGGACTGGGATCTTTAGAGGGAGAGGAAGAGACACGAGAGCTCTATAAATGCACAATAGAATAGGTCATGTGAGGACACAGCAAGCAGGTGGCTGTGTGCAACCCAGGAAGAAAGCCCTCACCAGAACCCAGAACCCAACCACAGTTAACATCTTGACTGTGTGTACCAGACTACAAAGTCTGATGTTTAACCCACCCAATATTTGGTATTTTCTTATGGCAACCTGAGCATTCTAGTACAGATTTAAAAAAAAAAAAACCACTATGAATTCCAGTTTTTCAAAGTTGACATGTACCAAGAGTGAGCAAGTCAGTGGGATAATGACAGGAGCAAGAAGAACACCTATCTCCCCAGCCCTGGGTGGAGATTAAATAGGATCTGGCATGCAAATGGCTTGGGGTAGAGCCTGGTACTTACGAATCATCAATTCTTTTTAACTCTGACCATTCAGAATTTATTTTCACTTGCTTTTGGTGCACAGTTCCTTCATAAGTCTGTAGCTGGAGCCCTGACTCCTTGAACGCTGCTAGATCATAAACAAGGGCCCAATAGCTTCCATTTTGCTCTGGCGATCACCTGAGCGGGCTGTGGCCGAAACCCTCCAAAACTAGGAGTGTCTTTCCCTCTTGAGGGATTAAAAGGATGGAGGAGCCATGTCTTCCAAGTCTTTTTCTCCAGCCAGTGTGTTTGTGGGACCGAAGTAATTTCTCAACTCTGGAAACTAATCCCCTGGGGAGAATGTGAATTCTCCAGCTGAGGAACTGCTTGTCACTTCAGTGGAACCCGAGGACAAAGTGACCAGCCTCAAGTCTGTGGTGAGGACACCCTGAATTTAGGCTCACGGAGTCCCTAGTCCCACTATCCACTTTGCCTATCATGGTCTCAAATCTGCTTCAAGGCAAGGATTGAATAATATTTTTCTTAGAATGGTGTCTTTCTTACCTTGCTTTGTGTTTCTATAGCAAATACCTAACACTAGATAAAGAGTGAAGAAAAAGGTACATTCACTCTGAGTTTTGGAGGCTGAAATTTGAAACTCTAAGATTAGGTGCATCTTGTCAGCCTCTGGGTAGGGCCTTCAGGCTACATCACAACATGGCAGATGGCATCATGGACAGAGAGAGAGAGAGGTGGGGGAGGTCACATGGCAAGAATTTCAAGAATAAAATTCAGTAGTTTTTACTATGTACATAGAACTGTGCAGTCACCCTTGCAGTCTGGTCTGAGAACATTTTCATCAACCCCAAAATAAACCCGTATCTGTTGGCATTCACTCCCATTCCTCCCTCACCCCACACCTTGAGAAACCAATCTATTTCATGTGCCTATGGATTCACCTGTTCTATACGTTTCCTACAAATGGAATCATGCAATATGTGGTCTTTTGCGATGGGATTCTTTTTTAAAATAAAGCAGTTAAGTGACTTTTATTTGATTTTTATTATATAAAACAGTGGCTTTCATGATGACATTTGTACATGCATACAATGTACTTCAATCATATTTACCTCCCCCCATCCACTTAGGTCCTTTGCCCCCTCTCAATGGTTCCCTCCTCCAAATAGCAAATAATCCCTTTTATATGTTCATGTCTGCTTATTTTTAGGTCTATACTCTTTTTTGATTTTTCATTAAATATATTTTTTATTATTGTTGTGCTGGGGGTACCTTGTGACATTTACAAAAGCTCTTACAATATATCATAGTTGAATGCATCCCCTCCATCACTCTCCCTTATTTTTCCATTTTTGGAACAGTTTCAACATGTGTCACTTTTCCATTTATATACATGTGTATACAGTATTAGTACCATCGTCATCCTCCTCCATCCTATCCCCACAGCCTTCTCACCACCACCACTGGTACCAATTTCCCAGACAGGACCTATTCAGCCTCCTATTCTGCTTCTGTAAAAAAAAAAAAAAAAAAAAAAAAAAAAAAGATGATATTTTTGCTTGTTTAAGATAGCTACACACTGATTTTCCTTGTGACATTTTCATGTATGTATGTATGTATGTTGTATATATGTATATTGTATATATATACATACATACAATATAACCTGAATTGGTTCATCTCCTCTATTTTTCTCCTTTCTACCTTGGTCTGTAGGTCTATATTCTTGAGAAAATACTCAATGTTTGTCTTTCTGAGTCTGGCTTATTTCTCTTAGCATGATTATTTCCAGTTCCATTCATTTTCCTGCAAGTGATGTAATTTCATTCTTTTTGCCTGAATATCACCCTATTGTGTGTATGTTATCCATTCATTGCTTGATGGATAACTAGGTGGATTCCATAGCTTGGCTAGAGTGAATTGTGCCGCAAAGACATGGCTGTGCAGGTATCTCTATTGTGTGCTGACATTGAATCCTTTGGGCATACACCCAGGAGTGGTAGAACAGAATCATATGGTCATTCTATTTTATGTTTATTAAGGAAATTCCATACTGATTTCCATAGTGTATGGACTAATTTAAACTCCCACCAACAGTGTATATGGGTTCCTTTTTCCAGCATCCTCGCCGGCATTTATTGTTTGTTTCCTTAACGACAGCCATTCAGACCAGGGTTAGATGGAATCGCAGCATGCAAATGCATAAGAGGATTTCTGTTCAAGGCCAGCCCCAGGGAAACAGCACAAGACCCTATTTAAAAAATAACTAAGCCACAAAAGGGCTGTGTGGGGGGCTCAAGTGGTAGGGCTCCCATCTAGCAAGCATGAAGCCCTGAGTTCAAAACTCAGTACTGGAAAAAAAAATCACTAGTCTGTGAGCTGAACCAGTAGCCCCACCTTCCCTGGCTTATTTGTTTTGAAGCCCTCACCCAGCACTTTTGGAAAACATTTCTTTGTCTCTTCCTCCTTTTGAATGGTAGTTATAATAATCAACCTCACATACCTAATCAACAATAAATATATGTAGGCTGAATTATTACCTATGGCAATAGTTAAAATTTAAACACAGTGACTACCAGGCCTAAGAGTGCAGCTCAGTGGGAGAGCCTTTACAGAGCATGCATCAGGCCCTGAGGTTAACCCTGGCACTACAAACAAAATGAACAGAGAAACAAAATTACTAGGTGTCACCACTATGACAAGCTCGTTAACAAATCCCTTCATTTGATATTTAAAAAGGACTGGGGCGTGGCTCTATGTGCACTCAAGAGGCCCTGGGATCATCCCCAACTCTGCCCCCCCACAAATGACATCACTACAGCTGGAAAAATTTAGAATTTGGGAATTTCACAAAGTCACTCAAGTTACACAGGGCAAGTCCTCTGTCCCAAGAACCTTATCCTGGACCTACATTCTTCATCGTTGTGCAAGGGCAATGACTTTCCTGTATGCCCTCATTGTGGTTGAGCCAATGAAGCAGCAGCTCAGCATTTAGTATTCACCAGAAAATGTGTTCTGCTCTCTGTCAAGCAGCACACAGGGAGCATGTGTAGCTGTGCCTCTCCTGCCACTCTGTCATAAGCTTTAGTTAAGCCACCAGCTGTCGTCATTTCTCTCCTAGCGAGATCGCACCAAGGGCTCTGCTTCCTGTCAAGTGAAGCTTCGCCTCACCTCTGCTGAGAGGCACAGGCCGCGGTGGACTTAAGCAACATTGCACCTACAGCCTCAGCCCACGCGAGGATTATGCAGCCATGGAGGGCTCCGTACAGTGTTTTCTGGAAATAGTGAGCCTCTTCTGAACATGTCTCCAAAGAGGGTTTTCTGACCTGAGCTGATGTCTTTCTGTCTATGAGTGATTTCGCCTCACAGAACTTCCCTGGCTTTAAGTCAACTGAAAGTCTTATGAGTCTACAAATAAGACTCTGTCCTTCATAATTGTTCCATTTCATTCCATCCTGATGTCACTCCAAGAACCAAGGCTGGGTTTATCAGCATCCCCTCTTCCCTTTACTCTTCACTGTATACCACAAAACGAGTTTGCTAATTTCATCAAGAGTGAAACACTCAGCCAATGTAAAATTTTAAATTTTCGGTTTATTGCTTTGAATGTTGGAGACATTTTGTGCCAGACCATGGGGTCCTTCCCTGAGTGACAATCCATCTTTCTGGTGCATCTGCGGACCACATTTCTAGGGGAGAAAGAGGAGCGCGGCTCCCAGCACCAGAGAGAGGGATTCGCATCCTCGTGTGGTGCCACAGGCTGTGACGTGCTCCAGTCTCATAGGGCATCTGAGCCCCGTCACCTTATAACACGGCTGTGAACAGAAGTCCCAGTAGCTGGGCATCTGTTGGCATCAGCATCAAGGAAATTCAGACAGCCGAAGGCAAGGGATGGGGGAAGCATGCAGGTGCAGGAGAAGCAGTCGTGTGTGTACTATGGGGAGAACGTGGTGGGGAAGACCTTAAGAGAAATAGGTGGAGGCAGGAACACTCTCACTCATTACTACAGTCGGGCATTACTTTTACTTGTAGGCTAGGGTAGCCTAGGAACCTCAGCTGTGTAACAATCTATTCCCTAGGAACATTTTCAAAGACCTTTAAGGATCTGCAGATTTCTAATGACAGAAATTGTGGTGGAGGCTTGTGATTTTGTGCTGCACGTACACGCTTCGTAAAAACATTTCACTGTCCGTTGAGTTGGCAAATCTCTTTACACAGACAAAAGACATGAACACAAATTTAAGAGCAGCACGTGCTGCCTACTGAGTCAGAAGCACCATGACAGAGTAGACGTGCACCTGTCTGGGGTGATGGAGCATCTCATCCGGTCAAGAGCTTCCCTAGGGCACCTCTCATCTATGTCCTGTGAAACTCTTCCTTCCTCCAGGACCAGGTCTTCTAGGCTCTTTTTAAATGAAAAAGCCAAGCGTGATATCAGATCACAGTGAAGGCCACAAGGCTACTGAGTTCAATTTACTGATACCATCTTTTCTTTTGTTTTACTCAATGCAAGAAAAGCAAAGATGGGGAGTGGGTGGGGTCTTGGGAGGACACACTGACAGAACCGTGCAGGGTAAACCACCCAAAAATAGCTCCTTCCCACACTCCCAGATTAGAAATCAAGCCAAGGGAACAAGCATTCTCAAATGCAGGCAGCTCTGGAGGATTACTTTTGTTTATCCAGTTAATCACTTGAGCATCACATGCCCCTTTGCCGGAATTCAATGCCCTTCATCTTGAATGTTGAATGATCCAAAAATCTCATGGGGTGAACAGGGGTGGTACGTCATGCCTTGCTCACCATCAGTACCAGGGAGAGCTGCAACCAGTCAATACAATGACGGACCTCTGCAGGCCTGTGCAGGAGTGGCAGCTGTGCAAAGCATACGACTTCTTGCTATGGCCGCCCTTCTAAGGCCAAAGACACCTGATCACTTGTATTTGCATAATGAATGAAAACACTACAATGATGCTGAGAAGGAGGAGCATCTCTGATTCTTGGTGGCTCTGTGCCTCTCCCTGAACCCTGCTGCAGCTGACCCTTTCCCCAAAGAAGAGAAGATAGTAAGCATGCCCTTGCTTGGAGGCTTATCTATACCCGAGGTGCTGGTGACTTGACTTCATTGCCACGAGGGCAAAAATGGGAGCAGGAATTTACCATTTTCAACAAGGGCCAAGGACCAAGGGCAACGCCAGGGCATCAGAGCCAGATGGCAAGAGCTTGTCAAGCTGCAGTGTAGGTGATAAAAAGGAAGGCACATTACATTCCATTAGCTTTGGGGAACTAAAACAGAGAAGCAACGACAACAAGAATTTACTAACTTATGTGTTAACTTTCCATCACTACGACAAAATACCTAAGAGAATCTATTTTTAAAGAGGAAGGATTTACTTTGCCTCATGGTTTCAGAAATTTCAGTCCATGGTTGTTTGGCCCTGTTGTGTCGGGCCCATGGTGGCATAGCACATCATGGTGGGAGCACATGACAAAGGAGGTAGCTCACCTCAAGATAGCTGGGAAGCAAGGAGAGACAGGAAAGGTCCTTTTTGAGGCATGCCCTGAATGACCTAACTTCTTCCCATGAGGCCCCATTTCTTTTATTTTTTTTTAATTTTTATTTTATTCCTATGTGCATACAATGTTTGGGTCATTTCTCCCCCCTTCCCCCACCCCCTCCTTTACCCTCCCCCGCCGCCCGCTCCCTCCCTTACCCCCCCCCCCCCAGGCAGAAACTATTCTGCCCTTATCTCTAATTTTGCTGAAGAGAGACTATAAGCAATAATAGGAAGGAACAAGGGGTTTTGCTGGTTGAGATAAGGATAGCTATACAGGGCATTGACTCACATTGATTTCCTGTGCGTGGGTGTTAACTTCTAGGTTAATTCTTTTTGATCTCACCTTTTCTCTAGTTCCTGGTCCCCTTTTCCTATTGGCCTCAGTTGCTTTAAGGTATCTGCTTTAGTTTCTCTGAGTTGAGGGCAACAAATGCTATCTAGTTTTTTGGGTGTCTTACCTATCCTCACCCCTCCCTTGTGTGTTCTCACTTTATCATGTGATCAAGTCCAATCCCCTTGTTGTGTTTGCCCTTGATCTGATGTCCACAGATGAGGGAGAACATACGATTTTTGGTCTTTTGGGCCAGGCTAACCTCACTCAGAATGATGTTCTCCAATTCCATCCATTTACCTGCAAATGATAATATCTTGTTCTTCTTCATGGCTGCATAAAATTCCATTGTGTATAGATACCACATTTTCTTAATCCATTTGTCAGTGGTGGGGCATCTTGGCTGTTTCCATAACTTGGCTATTGTGAATAGTGCTGCAATAAACATGGAAGTGCAGGTGCCTCTGGAGTAACAGTCTTTTGGGTATATCCCCAAGAGTGGTATTGCTGGATCAAATGGTAGATCGATGTCCATCTTTTTAAGTAGTCTCCAAATTTTTTTCAGAGTGTTTGTACTAGTTTACATTCCCACCAACAGTGTAAGAGGATTCCTTTTTCCCCACATCCTCGCCAACACCTGTTGGTGGTGGTGTTGCTGATGATGGCTGTTCTAACAGGGGTGAGGTGGAATCTTAGTGTGGTTTTAATTTGCATTTCCTTTATTGCTAGAGATGGTGAGCATCTTTTCATGTGTTTTCTGGCCATTTGAATTTCTTCTTTTGAGAAAGTTCTGTTTAGTTCACTTGCCCATTTCTTGATTGGTTCATTCATTTTGGAAGAATTTAGTTTTTTGAGTTCCCTATATAATCTGGTTATCAGTCCTTTGTCTGATGTGTAGCTGGCAAATATTTTCTCCCACTCTGTGGGTGTTCTCTTCAGTTTAGAGACCATTTCTTTTGTTGAGCAGAGGCTTTTTAGTTTTATGATGTCCCATTTATCTATGCTATCTCTTAGTTGCTGTGCTGCTGGGGTTTCGTTGAGAAAGTTCTTGCCTTTACCTATTAATTCCAGAGTATTTCCTACTCTTCCCTGTACCAATTTTAGAGTTTGGGGTCTGATATTAAGGTCCTTGATCCATTTTGAGCGAATACTTGTATAGGGTGATAAACAGGGATCTAGTTTCAGTGTTTTGCAGACAGCTAACCAGTTTTCCCAGCAGTTTTTGTTGAAGAGGCTGCTATTTCTCCATCGTATATTTTTAGCGCCTTTGTCAAAGACAACTTGGTTATAGTTGTGTGGCTTCATACCCGGGTCTAGGCCCCATTTCTTAAAAGTTCCACATCTCCCAATAATGCCACAGGTTGGGGACCAAGCCTTCTTGTATATCAGCCTTTGGGGCGCATTCTAGACCCAAACTATATTTTGTGTTTACAAGTGATTACCAGTAATACAATTTTGTAAGAGCCTTTCTACCTCAAGTTGTCTTTAGTTCTTTAACATGCACCAGTGATCATGGTCCAACTCCAAGGAAACCTACAGTGTGCCTCCCCCCCAAAAAAAAAATCTAGGGCAAAATGAAAATGTGGGTAGAGTGTCCTCTGGAGTACTAAAATGCAAAGCCTTTCCCTTTTTTTTTCATAAGATTTCTCTCATCTTATCATGCTGTTTTTCACTTGTTATTTACTGTCATCCTCGGTCAACAAAAATGAAAAAAATTAAATCCTTAACATGTATTTCACTGCTTAATTTCTTATTGTGCAAGGTGAGCTTTAATGGCAAATACTACTTTTACACAAACCAGAGCATTCATGATTCCACAAATTTTCGTAAAGATGTATGCATGTAATGACACATGCAGAAATAGAACCTAGAAAGGAGCATGCTTATGTACCAAGCCATTACTAATTGAAACAAAAAGAAAAGAAAGCAAACGGAGCCACGACACCTGGGATGAATCATGCAGCTTCTCTGGTCCTTGCCTACTTTGGCTATGCTGAGACTCCACTGGTTGTGAGATATGGCATCTGCCTTCATTGGCATTAAAGCACAGGAGTAAGGGTAAAAGGTGTATTAAAACCAAACATACCTGCAAGCTAGATAGGCCCTAAGCTGCCAATTTTCAGTCTCTGAGAGGACCAAATACTGGAGGCACAATGTCCCACTTTGGAGGTAACTGTTCCTCTCACTCGAAGTCAAATCCGATCACCTCCAAAAAGAAAAACATGCCAGAGGGTTGAATGTAACCAAAGTAAGTCGTCCATCCCTTGTGATTTCCTGTGAGATCCTTTGAGTTGCTTGAACAATGATCCTCTACAAAGGACTGATACCCCAGCTACATAAAAATACTAGGTTTAAACTGCTTCTAAGGAAGCATGTGCTGTTTACTAAAGAAGGAAAAAGAAGGTTCTTACCAATGTCCGGACAGATTACTGTGCTCCCCATACACTCTGTTACCTCAGTTTCTATTCCTTATCTCACGTTCACACTTGTTTTGATTTTTTTCAGTATACTTTGCTTAGTATTTACCATGTTACAGTTTTCAAGCTTTTTACTAAGACCAGAGAGATCACAGATCGCAGCAGTCCTGGGTCCCAGACTTAGGTATAAGGCAGTAAGGTGAGACCAAGACCTCTGACTGCGCACAGAAATGCAGTGTGTGAGGGGGAGATCACCAGGCTGGGAGTAGCATCTTTAAGAATTAGTTGGATGAGTGGAATACCTGCTGGCTTTCAGTCCTGGTATGTTTAAAATAGCTCGTGACTTTAAGAAGAAATGACAGCCAGCTCCACACATATTCGGTCATGTGGAAGAAGTCAGCTCAGTGGTTTCGGATGAGTGAAGCCCTTAGGTGTGGCTCACACTAAATCCTGCCCCATTTCAGGCCTGTCTTTCCAGGACTCTGTGCTCAGGCTGCCCAGCATCCCATGCTTGAGAGTTTGTGCCTTCTGCCTGGATGGGGGCTGTTCCAGCTCCTGGGGGTGCTGTACCCATTCCCAGCAGAGTCAGGGTCCCGCATGTGGCACATACTTGAGAGTCATCGGCACAGAAGCCGTGGAGTGGGAGAGCTGCTGGTGCCTTTCAGGCAGCTCCACGCCAGCTGCCCTCCTGGTAATTTCCTGACGCATGCGTCCTAGGTGACTCAACCACCACAGCCCATTAGGGGGACGAGTAGCATCAGTGCACCAGCTCTCAGAGGCAAAGCTGCTCAGGCTTTCTTTGTGTGAGTTCTCAGGCTCAGCTCTTTGTCTAGTCTCACAGCGGTGTTTCTGCTCGTGACCATCATGGCTGATGTACTCCTCTGAGATCTCATAAAATGTTTTTTGACCGTCAGTGCAGCCCTGGGCAGCTCATGCATGCAGTACTCACTGGCGGGAGGTGCTGATGTCACCCCTTCTTTTCAAAGAAAGTCTACACGAAGGGGAGGTTTTGTTAGCATAGGGCCCAGAGGGAGGTCACCCCATTCCTCCCCTAGCTTCTGGAATATCCTGGTACCTTCGGTTTAGAATCTTCTTCCCAGAGGTGGTGTAGACACTTTCAGAGGCAGTCAAGTCCAGAGACACCAGGATGAAGGTTCTCAGATATGAGCACGTAGGGCTCACCACCTACATTATGGGGTCCCCCCAGGGACACTGAGAACGTATTGAAAGCAGAGACACCAAAGGCTTTAGCTGTAGGGTGGGCAGTCGATGCTTTTGCACAGACTGCCGGTTGTTGCCTTTAACAACTCACTGCCCTACACAGGATCCAGGATCCAAGCTAAAAGGCAGTAGAAAGTTAGATCTAAAAACTGGGAAAAGGGAACAGCCTTTAGGATGCATGCCCGGTAACCGTGGCCTAAGCCCGACTATGCAGTTCACCCAGCTCTGGCAGATAACTGTGGTAGCAACACAGACACTGGGGAAGCAAACAGAAGCAAGGGTTGAGAACAAAGAGGGTGCCCAGAGCAACAGCAAAAAATTTTAGTGTTGCCCAAAAGAACTGGTGAGCCATTCGTACCCTGCCGAGGAAAAAGAGGGCCTATGAGCGTGGAGGTGCCGGGGATGATTCTGGGGAGGGATATAATGGACATCTTTACTGCCTGGTGATTGTCTTATCTTGGGCTGCTACAGGCAACACTTCACATCTCTTCCTGGATGCTTCGGGTTCTCATCTGACTGTAGCTACTAGAAACATCCAATGCTCACCTTGCTTCCATTTGTCGAAGCCAACACATCTGTCACTGGTGGGGACAGGAGGGCATGGAGACAAGGATGGTTAACCAGCACAGAGGTGTACCTTGCTAGGAGGAATAGCTCCTTATGTTCTGTAGCACAGTGATGTAATTACGGTTGACAACAATTTGTTGCATATATCAAAATAATTAATAGAATTTTGGACGTTCCAAACACAAAGTAGTGATAAATGTTTGAGGAGATGGACATGGCAATTATCCTAATCTGATTATTACACATTATACACATTATTGAAGTATCACACTATACCCCATAAATGTGTACAAATGTGCCCATTAAAAATATAAAAAGGATGTAAAAAAGAATTAGAAACCAATACATATTTTTAATAAACCAGAACACTTAGGATTCCATAAATTTTGTTGAAGAGGTAAGAGGCATGCATACAGTTGTGCATGCTTAAAGTAGAATCTGGAGAGAAACATGCAGATATGTCAAACCATTACTGATTAAAACTAACACTTATTGAAGGAAAAAAAAAAGAAACGAATTGAATGGAGCCATGACAGCTAGGATGAATAACTGCAGCTTCTCTAGTTCTTAGCGACTTTGTCTATGTGCTGAGACTCCACTGATGACAGGACACACCATCTAGTTTATGCTGGTGTTAGAGGTAGGAAGTAGATTCAGTGTCTGCAAATAAATATCCCAAACATAACATATCCCTCTCTCTCTTGAGGTCGACTCTTCTTGTGCATTGTGACTGTCCCTAAGCACATTAAATTCGCGGCTGACTCCATGGGTCATGTCCACCCCTTCACCTTTCTACCCACCTCCTTTACCACTGCAGGACCCTGGCTCTACGGATTGACTGCTCAGGAAGCTGAATGTGTTTGGAGAAAAACACACCATGACGGAGAAATAACTCACTTAATTGGGATCCTTCCCCTCAGGGAACCCTGGGCACCTCTCAGTGATCTTACATTTCCCTAGAAGACTCACTGGCCCACCCTCCGTTTTATGTCCTTTGGAATCTCCTAAGAGCCCTGGACTCCTTCCCGGTTCCTCACTCCTCACGGGAATGATGGGTAATTGCTTGTGTCAACGTGACTGGGCTAAGTGATGCCCAGATATCCTGCAGAATAATACTTCTGGGTGTGTCTATGAGGGTGCTTCTTGAAGAGGTTGGCATTTAAATTAGCAGCCTGAGTAAAGAAGAACTTCCCTTCCATTATCCAAATCGCTAGGGTGTGAATACAACAGATAGCACAGAATGCTGAAGGAGGAGCAAACCCTCTGACTCTGCTTGAGCTGGGACATCCAGCTTCTCCTGCCTATGGGCATTAACGCTCCCGGGTATTTTTCCATTGCTGTGACAAGAATACGAGAACTCCTTTAAAAGGAGGAAAGGTTAATTCTGACTCATAATTTCAACCCATGATTGCTTGATTACGTTGCTTTGGACAGTGGTGGAACATGGCGGAAATACATGCCAGAGGAAAACTGCTTTTTTCATGGTGAATGGAAGCAGAGAGAGAGAGGGAGGGGCTGAGGTTCTGACCCTGGTATCCACGCCAAGCACATGTCATAGTGTCCTAACTTCTATGACCCACCTTCTTAGGTTTCCACCAACTCCCAGTACATCAGCTGTGGACCAAGTCTTCAACACAGTGTCCTCTGGGAGGCATTTAAGATCCAAACGATAATAGCCGTTTAGACTGAAGCTGTGACTTAACCTTACCATACCCTCAAATTGCTTCTTGATCAGGCTTTTGACTTCTACGGAATCCTACACTGATTTTCCTGCCCTCCAGCTCGCAGGTGGGAGATCTTGGGGCTTTTTAACCACCATGACTACATGAGACAATTTCCATAGTTAGAGTCTGACTCCATTCCCCACTCCACCCCTCTATAGACACAGACACAGTAATATGCTGGTGTTTGAGATGGATTGTTTCTAAGACCTCTGTAGATATCAAACTCTGCAGACGTTCTAGGTTTTTTTTTTTTTTTACATAAAATGACATGGTATTTGCTTAGAGTCTATGCATACCCTCCCTTTTACTTTAAATCATCTCTGGGTTGCTTATAATGCTTAATACAATAGAAATGCTATGCAAATAATTCTTACGCTATATTGTTGGGGGAGAAATGACAAGAAAACAACTCTGTACATATTCAGTACAGAAAAAAAGTCTTTTAAAAGGACCTTTTGGTCCACAGGTGTTTGAATCCATGAATGTGGAACCCAAGGATACCTCGGCACAATTGGACTGTGACTGTATGTCTGTTTCTCACTCTCCTGATTTTCTGGGTAATTCTGGTCACCATTTCAGATGCTCAGCTTAGGATGGGGTTGTGCCCCAATAAATACATCCTTAAGATGAACATATGAACAGCAGACAATGCACTTACCATACCTGACCCACCAAACATCTGGGCTTTGTGACACCACGCACTGTGAGGCTGGCTACAGCTGTGTCTCACTGTCACTGTTCGGCATCCCGAAAGAGTGTCATACAGCATGTCACCACCCTGGGAAAAGACCCACATTCAAAACTCGAAGATCCTTCTCAATTGAATGCATGTTGCTTTCAAATCAGTATACTGATTTGACAGTAAAGGACTGTCAGTACAATCAGAAAAGCCTTTCTTCATCTCCCCTAAGCCAAGGTAGACCAGTGTGTGTGGCTATGACCCCACCTCTCATCTTGGTAAAGAAGATCAGAGGGCCCAGCTCTGAAGGCCCGAGGCAAAGTTCCTCTGAGTCCCCCTTCCCTCTCCTTCATCACATTCTCTCCTTCTACTGGGTCACTCTTGTCAACAAGTCAACATGCTAGAGCAGATCCCTTCCTAAATGCCATTTCAGAACCCGAGCCTCTGGTGTTTTGGCCTCTTTTCCCTTCTCCCCTCCAGAACCAAACTTCCTGAGAGCATTCTCCATGCCTGCTGCCTCCATCCCTGGCATCCATGTCTTTGCAGGGACCTGTCCAGTCAAGCTTTTGACCTCAACCCAATTGCCTCACCAAGACCACCAGGTCCTGCCTGCGGGCAAAGCCAATGCCCAGTGCTTGGTCTTCTTCCATAAAATCCTCTTTAAGTTGCATCTGTTTACACTGACAAAAATACAAAAGGAAGTAAAAACTCTCATTGAAAACATTCAGGTTTTTAGAAAAACTACATTGAACTTTCAGTTTTTTTATAATCTGATAACATTTTGAAATATATTCAACTGATTTTAGACTTACAGACAGGTTGCAAAAACAGCACAGAAAGTTCTTGGGTAGCCGTCACCCAAACTTCCTCTACTGTTAGCTTCACAATGGCACCATTATACAAACCAGGAAATTGAGGTTAGTGCAATGCTAGTAATTAAACTAAGTCATTTATTAAAAGTCACCAGTTTTCCCACTAATGTCCTTTTTCTATTCCATGATCCCATCTAGGCTCTACATGACGTTATTTTTCATCTCTCCATAGTCTCTCCAATCTGGGAGAGACTATTGTTATTACAATAATATTATTCTATTAATAGAATAATTAATATTAACCTCAGTTCAGGTTTCCACAGAGTTTTCTCATGTGTAAATGTCGATATTTCTGGCGAGATTATCATACAGGTTGAGCGTTATTAATCTGAAAATCCAGAGGGTGAAACTTTTTGAGTGCCAACATGACCTCACAAGTGGTAAATTCTATACCACAAAACAGTGCTTCAGGCAAAAGAGCCTTTAAGATATTGTTTAAACTTATCTTCAGGTTATGTGTATAAGCTTTACATGAAATATGAGTGAATTCAGTGTTTGGACTTGGGACCCATTTCCAAGATATCTCATTATGTATAAGCTGATGTTCCCAGAATTTCTTTTCTGAAGCGTGAAATCTGAAAGCCTTCAGATCACAAGCACTTCGGATAAGGACCCTCCATCCTATACACGTGTAAAAAAAAATTTTTAAGATGACCGTGTACTCTGAATCGATACTCTTAAGTATTTCCAAGAAACATTTCACTTAAACTCCTGAAAATTCCTCCAGAAAATGATTTTCCTTCTATTTTATAGATCAAGGAAGTAGGAAGTTAAATAATTTCTCAAGTTCCCATAATTATTAAGAACAAGTTCAGGCTGTGACCCCAGTTCTGACTCAGTAGGCCGTGTACTTTTTACAAGCAGTGGTTATATGTTTAGTTAGGGCAGGTGGCTGAGAACCCAAGGATACATCTGTAGGTGAGGGACTGAGAAATTTGTGACAAAGTCCAGAGCATTGTTAATCAAGGCATCAGTGAGATCTCCAGTACTGAAGGGAGGTCTTCAAGAGCAGGTGAAACACCACCTACCAGCTCTATGAGTGGATCACAAAGTAAAAATAAAACTCTGAATGAAATTGTTCAGGCCACCTTCATTCTTAGGACCCAACTCTCTTCATTTAACCTTGAGTTTCATTTGTGTCTAGCTGTATTTCAACTTAGGAGTTATTACCCAGAAAAATGCTATTGAATCAGAAAATTTTGAATTACTAGATATACCATTGCTAAATAGAATGCATTATCAAATAAGAAGTACTAGAAAAAGAGGACAATGAAGAGTGTACTGTGAAAGCCATCAGTCTGGTTCCATACTTAAAAGTTAATCACAGTGTGCATGCTACAAATATCCTGGTAACAAGTCCTGGAGCTTGTTCCTAAGTGGATAGCTAAGGTTGCCTTGTCCAGCAGTGCTCCTTATGCAACAATTAATAGCCTTACTTTCTCTTACATTCCAGACATGTCACTAAATCCTTATGGTTCTTTAGTTTTATATGGCAAATGATTTAAAATTCTGTTAAATATTAATCTATATTTATAACTGTGCTTGTTTTTCAGTCAGAGAACACCTTTGAACAACCAACTGTTTCCATATAGACAGATACATTAAACTTGTCAGGGGAAAAATGCATTGCAAGCAGTACAGGGTGACTGGCTGGAGGTCTGTGCTAAGAACAGCTATCAGTGATCAGTGATACCTGGAGTAAGAGAACAGGTGTTTCCCCAGCATGTAGGAGGGGCCCAGTATCGTTTAACAGCTTTATCAATGGACCTGAGTGAGACGGAATTAAAAGCATACCAGCTACCTTAGCAGCAGCTGATACAGAGCCACGTGGAGACAAACAGGACTCTGGAATAGAGGGTTATAATTCACATTGACCTTGGCAAATGGGGCTGCCATAATGGAATAACATACACTAACTAGGTTCTGTGCAGAGACGGCATCCTAATGGAAAGAGAAGGGAGAAAATGTTTTCTGCTCCTCCGCAGTTTGCCAACTGGTAGGAGGCAAAGGGCAAGAACACAGGCAAAGACAGACGCTCCAAAGAGGAAGGGATATGTGTGTGCACATAGCTAATGATTATGGTTCTTGACTGCTTGACGGTGCTCAGAGATTCATGACATGTTTGCACTGTGTACAGGGAAGTAGGTCAAGGTGTGGGTGACCTGACAGCAGAAATCAGGACTCAAGGTGAGTCTGGTGGTATGCTTGATTGGGCAGCAAGGTGGCCATCAACAAAAGGGCATGCTTTTATCAATACCAATGGAAAGTAAACAGCAAAGTGAACAAAAGCAAGTTGATTTCCTGTTAAAATTGGCATGGAAAGTCCGTGCCAATGTAAATAGTAAGTAAGTTATAAACATAGGACTTATAAACATAAGTGGTGTAGAAAAAGCTCTACATAGGAATTGGACTTGTGAGAGAATCCAGACCTCTGTGTTGGGAGACAGAGAAGTTTGTTTTGCATTGCTCTGAGATAGCCATTATTATATGCATTGCATTTCCTCTGAAAGCTAAGCAAACAAGAAAATAAAGAAGTAAATGCACACATGCACAGGTGAATAAGGTTGTATAAGGTGGGATTCCTTTCTGTACTTTTTAATTGGAATATAATTCACATGTCATAAAATTCACCCATTTAACATCTTTCTTAGCCTATGCACGGGGCAGAAGACAGCAACCAAAACCAATAAGCAGAAATTTTTAGCACGGAAAACAGAAAAACTTTGAACACAGTGGAGATTGGATGTTTTGGGGTAGATTTCCTAATCTGGTGGATTTCCTAATTTAGGTGAATTACCTCCTATTTGCTATAGGAGGTAATGAAATTCTCTCCTCAGTGAATTCCTTTGAAATGAAGACCAATTATGGCTTTTCTGGCAAAGTGTAAATGTAGACTACAGGACATAAGAATATATCTTAAGATATAGTCTGTGTGTCCTTTGGTTCTGGTGTTCCTCTGTTCGCTGACAGCCTCCTGTTGAAACATGTAAACTCACAGAGAGGAACAATCCAGAAGAAGGAAAACAAGCAGTCATTAGGCCTTTGGGCCAGTGTGCAATGCAAATGTTTTCTCAGAGTCTGACAAAGTAGCCAAATAAGCAGCTGAGCATTTCTCCTGTTCCACATCATTGAGCAACAAGGCTTGATGTTGGATTTTTTTAAATTAGCTGTCACAATGAACCGAGATGGCAATGATTGTGCAATGCAAAATATCAATTCTCCTGCCCGTGGGGCTACAAGTGAGCTGTTTTCAAACTCAGATGAACCAGGTCAATGAATGAAACTTTTGGATGGTCTGCATCACTTGCCATATTGGGCTTGCAGCCCTGGTGACCCATCCTGCCATCTCTGACTATGCAGAGGCAGCCTTCCCACCTTTGAAAAAAGACCTCTTGCTCGGCTGCAAGATGATCACCTGAGAATACTCTTTTCTCCCACTTTCTATACAGGGAAACAAATAAAATGTGCACAGCAGCTGTGAGGACTATTGCACAGATGGTGCCAACTGATCCGCAAAGATCTTTCGCTCGCAGGTACCCTGCCCTCTGACAGGTGCCGATGATCCAGTAGTCTCTGATATACATGTTGGTTACAATCCTCTGTGAAGGGACACAGGGAGATTGCAAATGTCTCAGGGGAGAACATGGGGCTGGGATGTAGCTCGGTGGTACAGCGCTTGCCTTGCATGCGTGAGGCCCTGGGTTCGATCCCAGCACCAAAAAAGAAAAGACAAAAAAAAAAAAAAAAAAAAAAACCTCTCCCCCTCGGGGGAGAACATGGCTCATTTGAGGAGGGCTGGGCTCCAACCAGAGGAATTAAACAGTTCTTCAATGTGACATCACCTAAGGTGACCAGAGCCATGGTACTCTTTTGCCTATTTTGGATGTATAGGCTATTTCTATGCTTTAACTATTTAGATGGACCTACAAAATGGTGTTGCCACATATAAGGCTGACAAATGGGACTTCCAGAACTTGCATTTCTCCCATTACATTTGCAAATTTCAACCCTTAAGTCCCCTCTCCCTTTACTGCTTTGTGCACCTAGTGAGTAGGAAAGATGAAAACATGCACCTGACGAAATCGTGACACTGAAATCAGCAAAGATGAATTTTAGAAAGCCCCAATTATTCACCTATCCTCAATTAAAGGTGGGAATTATTAGAAGAGGGGGCTCAGAAAGCCTTGCTATAGGATTTAGGCTGCTTCTAAAAGACAGTTGTGTGCAATACATCAACGCTGAGCTTTGGAAACTGGGGCACACCTTCATCCGTGGCGAAAGTGTTTTTATCGCATTGCTACAAGTCAATCGTGCTTATTGGGAAATTTTTAAATAATATTGGGCTAGTCTTTTTCAGCGTAACTCTTTCTCATTGATATACCTCTAGTATGTAACGTAATGTCTAACCAAATGCTAACAAACAACTACAAATTGGACATGGTTGTATTATGCTATTATGACCTCAGCAGTAAATTTCCATTACGGAGTTTGCATAAACCACTAGAATCCAAGCTCAAATATTATGGTAGTTTCAAAATATGATCACCCAGGTATGCTGGTCATTTAATAGGCCTTTTTGCATATAAAATTTTTCCACTGAATTGTTTTCGTGACATCATATCCCTTATCCCTCTCTTGTAACTTGGAAGTTATAAGTTTAAGTGACCAGTAGGATCCCACTGGTAACACACATATGCTTGATGACTTAAAAGAGTTCAAAACTGTGAATGCTTACTACTTTTGATGGTATGATATGTAGCGATTTAAAACTTTTAAAGTCATTGCATTGTTTCACACATATATATGTACACCTATATATACAGAATGTGTACATTACAAACCAATTTTAAAAATTACTTGAAAATATCAACTCAAATTTAGCCTTCATTTTTTCAGTGATGAAACTAAGGTGGTGACTATATTAAAGGGCCATCGGCAAGTGACAAGATTAAGTGAATAACCATAGTTCATTCGTTCATTTATTTCCTAATGGTTTGGAAGTTCATTCATTTGGTCATTCACATGTGAAGCTACTACTGAAAACTAAATAAAGCCACAAAGTAGCCCCTCACGTTAGGCAGTGAGGCTGGGAGTCACAAGCCCTCACAATTCACACAGATCCCGTCCGCAGAACAGTCTAATGAGAACGGCAGTCTTGGACTTGGGGATGTAACTCAGCGGTATAGTGTTTGCCGAGACCTGGATTTGACCCTCCGTACTGCAAAAACAAAGAGAAGACAAGAAAGGGAAAAAGAAGTCAATCTTATGGATCCATTCTCAAAGATTGTGTGAATTGTTCATATTGACTTGATGATTATGCTGGTATGTGAAAGAGTAATAAAAATATGCAGATTATTTAAAAATCCTTATTTTATGCTAAATACATCTGAGACAGATCCTTATTTTATGCTAAATACATCTGAGCACTCATATCCTGCTGAGTGGCCAGGATAATTTGAAAAATAAGAAATTTTAAGTTTGGTTTGAAAAATGAAGTTATGATGAAAACCCTGGTGATATTCCTTTACATGAATTATTTTAGTATGTGAATGGAAAATTTTCCCCAAAATATTATGAACTGAAAAAGTAGGGAAATCTTTTTGACAGCAAAAGGTAAAAAGAAGAAAGAAACCATGCAAGTGATTGCACTGACCTCTACCTTGCCTCTATTTCTGGAGCTTCTGCCCTTAGCTCCTTTTTTTCCCATCTCAGATGATGTCACTGATGGCCAGGCCAGTCTTGATTTGGGAAGCCACCTCCCTTTATGTAAGAAGAATACAAATATTAGGACTGTTACTCATGGAGTACTTTGTTTGCAAATTCATTTTAAATACAGTATCAAGAAATTTTTTTCCATTCCTATCACTAGTGGTCATGTCAATATAAAAAAAATTGCTCCACTATGAACGCTTAAATTCAGCTTTTTTATGATGGTGGGGTCAAATCCAAGGTCACATGCATGCCAGGCAAATGCTCTACCAGGGGAGCTACACCTTCAGATGCCAAATTCAGCTTTTATTCTACATGCGTATTTGTGAGTGGGCACAGGGTGCAAATGACCTCTCTCTTCCCTTCGATGAAAGGAAATTGGAGTCGGTAACGGGACATGGGATCTCTGGCTTCCCTGGTCCAAGATACAGTAATTAAATTCCATCCACTTCTCTTTCTCATGTGCCATTTAGGCACACTTCCAAAGAAAAGAGGAATTGATTTTATTGATAGAAGTAGTTACTAATTAGCCAATCAGTTTGCATTGATGAAATGTTAAAAAAAAGAACAATCTTCACTGTCATGCTTCTTGCTTCAGCCACGACCATTGAGCTCTATTTCCTGTCCGCTATCCTCTGACCATCAGCCTGTACACTGCAGTATGCTCAGGCCAGTGGTCTCCAAGTCAGATTGCTAAGTTGGGTTTTCCAGAAGCACACAGTGTCAATGGATCTGATGTTCCCAGTACACACAATACAGCCTGTCCAGTAGCAGAGCTGCTCAGGTTTCAACTCCATGTGATGATCACCCCTTCCAAAGAAGGAAAAGGATAGGCTGGCTGTGCCTTGTGAAGGCAGGTGTTGAATGTCAGTGCACAAGGAAGAAGGTATGGGATTCCTGGTGTCAAGTTTGTTGGCATCCCTCCCTTGAGGAAACTTCAAAACTCAGGGGCCCGTTCACCAATTCCCTGTTCCTAGTGAATCTTTCCCTCTTGTGGAGCAGCCCCAGGTCCGCATGAAACAGGTGGAATGTATATCAAGCTCTACTTCAGGCCGTTCTGTAGTTAGATATAGCTTTCTGTACGGACTGACTGTACTGGTTCAAAGCAGAGTGCTACAGGAACAAATCGGGTCACAGTTACATTTAAGTTGTAAAAAGACTAAGACAAAGGAAAGTCATCGTCTTTGTATACTGGCAAAAGACCTTGAATTTGAAGTTGGGAATCTGCTTTGATGCACAGCTTGGAATTATCAGGGATAGAAACTAGAACATATCACTCAAAACTTCTGATGTGACTTTTTAAATCTATGATGAGGATAGTAATAATTGTGAATAACATATAATTATTATGAAGCAGCAAAACCTGTAGGCGGTAAACCTCCAAACTGATCTGAGGAACCATTGTCTACAAGAGGTGGACCACCTCGTACGTGACTCTAACTGACTGCCAGGACAGTCTAACAGAAAACTCGCGGGAGCCATGCCAAGAAAAGATGGGCCACAACTCCAGCAGTCTCTGAGAATCCTAGTTCTGGTTTGTGGGGACACGCAAATTTTAGGCTCATTTCTCCTTGAAACCATTGACATCAGGTTGGAAACAAGAAGAAGAAGCCATTTTGTCTAAATCCCGTCTTATATGCTACAATTTTATCGACTCCATAACTTTGGTCAAAAAGGTGGATTGAGTGGCCCAAGATCACAGAACTAGTGAGCGTGAGGTTGAAGAGAAATTGCAGGCAGCGCATGGGGTGCTGTTACTGTGAGATGATCTTAAGAACCTTGCAGTCACACCCTGAGAGTTCAGCAGGTGAAATCCCTGCATGATTGATGGGCCTGTAGATCTGCCCCAAAGGACGGGTAGGTATGACGGGCAAACATCTGGCTCCCATTAACATCTGCAGAAGGGGAACCAGAAGCAGCGTGCAGGTCCTTCATAGAGTCTACAGAAGGGATCTGTCAAGTCAGACTTGGTCAGAAGTCCCAAATTTTGTGCAGAAGAAACGCTGTTTGGTCCTTAGACTCGGGGCACCCTTCGCATACACTGAGTCAACTCCACGACCTCTGCTTTTGGTTCCTTTGCCGTGCAGACTTTCCAACAGGCATAAGGAAACCTCCTATGGGCATGATTAAAATCACCTGTTGATATCTGATTTCTGCACCGGCCCCTTGTATATCTGGTCAACAGGAATCCTTTTCTTTTAAACAAACCAGCATTGGGCCACACATTTCGTGAAATTTTCCCCTTGAAGGCTGGAGATGAGACCCTGAACTGAGATGATTTGGTGATGGTAAAAGAACCTCGAGAGCACACACAACGGACCATCCACCTCTTTCTCTGGCATCACGAGAACTGTGGCACAGGTCGCAGTCTAGTCTCCTGCACTCCCAGGGAGCACCAGAGGTGGCGCTCTAGCACTCTTCTCCCCCATTTCTCTTGGGCAGCACCAAGTCCTCATGCCCTACCTTGCTCCTAAGCCTGGAGGTGGCTCACTTAGGGCAGGACACGCTTCTGCTTCTTAGCAAACACCCCAAGATGACAACTGTCTGCCAGCCCTTCCACCTGCTGTCCGTAAGTGACCTTCACACTCCTGAGCAGATCGTACGGGCGTGGGCCACTGGATTTTTACAAATTGAAGGCTGGAGCTTGAGAAAATAGAAAGCAAAATGAATACGAAGTCGGCAAGTGACCTTTGTGCGGGACATGTAATAGCTTGGGTCGCGAAGTAACACTTCTCAGCCTATTGGATGACCCTGTGTCACTGGGTGACATGTTGTTTCTCTGAGTAGCACCGCCGGGGAAACCTTACTTTGGACCCATTCCACCTGGACTGTGGTAAGTTGCCATTTTCTGTGAAAGATTTGCTCTCCAGTTTCCACGCTTAGCCCTGCGAGGCAACTTTCACCGAGCTGGAAAAGCCTGGCAAAGGCAGCTTTTATCATCCCTGCAGTTTCGGTTTGCTGCTATGCCTTTCGCGTGGTTAATTTGGGGCCCAAATCCAGGATTTCCTATTTGAATTCAAACTTACTCTGCAAGGTCCCAAATGTATCAGATTTATACAAATCGAAGCAAACTGTATTGGAGCCACACATATGAGCATCAATTCCACCACAAGGGACAAACTCCTTAAAAAAGAAAGAAGTTATATATACATATGAGAGAGAGAGGGAGAGAAAGCGACCCATTACTGTTTTGTTATTTTGCTACTGGCTTAAACGAACATCTTGACCTCAAAGCACTGCTTTGTGTTACTTAAGTAGACCAGTTTGGGTTTGTGAATTCGGTTTATTAATTCCAAGCATGTTATTGAGTGCCTACTATGTTCCAGAAACTTGTCCAGGCTCTGGGTGCACTGCACTGGATTAGGAACAGCTCTAGTCAGGAAAGGGCTTCTGATCTCACAGGAGGGTTTCCCGCCTCATCTCTTCTGCCATTATTCTGCTTTCAGAGAGCTCACTCGTCCAATACAATCTTTGCTTCACTCTACAACTTCCACTTACTATCTACTTGAGCTCACTTACTTTTGACATTTATTATATGCCATACATACTGTCGAGTGCACAGCTTTTGTAAAGGCACAGCTTCCTAATTTTTAGAATTAGGACCACAGTGTAAGTCAAGACACAGAAGAGAGACCGATTCCAGGACTCTGGAAGTCCCCTCGGGCCCCTTTCCTGTCTGTGCACCAGAGGAACCATTGCTTGTTCTTGTGTGTGACTTCTTATTGCCGTGAGACTTCTCCACACATTTGCAGGTACATTTGGCTCTTATGAATTTAATGAATGCGAATCATTGTCTTTGATCAAATCTGTGGTGGGCTCATAGAAAAAGTTGCATTTCTGCTTAAAAGCTGAGGATAGGCCACAGAACTGAGATAATGCTACAATGGTGAGACAACCTTGACAGGACACACACAAATGGCCATGACCTCCATGACAAAGTTCTTTATCTCCACCACAACTGTGCGCAGCCAATTGGATATTCATCTCTTAGTTCCCTCATTGTGTTGTCCACATTCTGACGTGTCTGTCTGTGTGTCATCTTCTACTCAAAGCCCTATCACATAGGCCCCTTTAGTCTATGGGAACATCTTCGTGTATGACAGAGAAACTCAAATACGATGGGGCCCAGTGGCCTTGGTTGACATTGCCAACGCCCTCACCTCTCTTTGGCATTGGCTACTCCAAGTGCCACTCATGGAACCATGCTTCTCCATGAGCCTGCTTTCCTGACCCACCCACGCCATGTCCACTCTGTTTTGTCCTTTGCTGGCATTTCATGCACAACTAGATCTTGAACTGTGAAACCACCAGACTTCAAACTTTGCCCTAGTTTTCCCTCACATTCGCATCCATACAGAATGCAGGCCTGGGTTCTAGTTTACAGGTTTAGACTGATAACTGTTAAATCTGCATCTCCAGCTGTTTCAGAACCAGGGGTGGCTCTCAAACACCCACTCTCATGATACAAAATTTTCAGATTTTTCAAAAGCAGTGACATAACATAAGTAGTTATTCCCCCTTTTCTGTGGTTTTGCCCTTTGGACTTTTAGACACTTACGGTCGACTCTAATCTGAAAGATTTAAGTGGAAAATTCTATAAAGAAGCTAATTCGTAAGTTTTAAATAATTTTTATTCCTGCGCATTGTTATGGTTGCTCAATTTATTATTGCTATCGTAAATCTTACCGTGCCTAATTTATAAACTCAACTTTATCACAGGTGTGTGTGCACGCTTGGCCCTGCACATCTATGGTTTTTTATTCACAGAATCAACCAACAGTGGATGTAAAATAATCCAAAAAGATCGCAGCTACAGTGATCATTTAGACACTTTTTTCTTCTTCTTGAGGCAGCCTAGACATATGGAAGTTTGGGACTTTTTAAGACCACGTGGTCTGACTTAGAACTCTCCGTTCCTTCTCCCTGACCTGACATCTCAGAGCCCAGAAGCTCCATTTCAATTGCAAAGCCTTTGTTAAACTAGAGTGAAGGTTCCTCCCACAAGAACTTGGGGTACCTGAGAATCAGCATAGGTGTATGATAAATCCTTCCCGATAATCCGTTTCAAAGGCCATTGAAGACAGGAAGTGACATGGATTTTCTCCCCATTTCCAAGTTAAAAATAACATAAAAACCACACAAAATAAAATTCTTCCCATGGTTTTCCCAAACACGGCACCTCCATTCCACCTGCAGAGACCCCACCTGTAATCCCTTTCCCCCTTTCCTATAAAATCCCTTTCTCTCACTACACCCACGTGTTCTGCTTGGATTCTTCCATGCCAGTGCACAAGGACCAAGATCTGCTTAGAGTCATCACTGCCTACAGCATTCTTATTTTCTAAAAACAGTCCAACAATTACTCACATAGCATTTTCTTCGTATTGGGTGTGTTAAGTAATCTAGAGATGATTTAAAGTATACAGAAGGATGTGCCATTTTGTGTGAGGGGTTTGAGGATTTGTGGATTTGGGTAACCACACGGAGGCTCTGGAACCAGTCACCCACATATGCTGAGGAAGGACTGTACAGGAAAAACTTAGAGAACTGGGCCAGGTCTAGGTTTTCAGGCATCCACTGGGGGAGGGTTGAACACATCCCCAGCAAGTAATAGCCGCCTGCTGTGTTCCAGGTGCCATGTGGCTCCTGCTTGCAGCAGATGGCAGAGGTCGTGGAGTTGACTCAGTGTATGCTAAGGGTGCCCTGAGTCTAAGGATTGTGGGTGACTGGTTCCAGAGCCTCCGTGTTGACCAAATATACAAGGGGCCAGAAGGAAACCTCAAATGGGTGTGATTAAAATCACCTGTTGATATCTGATTTCTGGTGGCTCAGCCCAGCCTTGGGTCTCCCTGATTTAGCTTTGTCCCCCTGGATGGCATTCCACCAGTGCTGCCATGGCTACAAAGACAGGATAGGCACTCAGTGAGCTCAGTCTGGTCCTTATTTAGGGAGGACAGGAAGCACTGAAGGTGGCTGAATGAGAAGCTTTGTCATGGTGGATGCTCCACTTCAAGATCCATAGTGAGGAGTGCAGGACAAATAGAGCAATGAGAGGGTGTGTGCGTTTGCATGGGGTAGAAAAAGGCAGACTGAGACCAGTGGGAAGTGAAAGGATTGCAGACATTGGGAAGGAAGAAAGGGCTGCCTACTTATGACCTTAGTTACTGATACAGAGAACAAAAATTCAGAAGCTGAGAACTCTGCATTTTGCAGGTAGGTACATATTTGAAAATGTGTGGGTTGAAGCAAAGCTGTGAAATACAAGCTTGAATCCCAATCCTTCCATGGAAGTGGAAGTGCTTTTGCACTTACTCCCAGGTTAGACACATTGATGTATGAAATAATGGTTAATTTTCAAGACTGAACTTTTTTTGTGTGAGGCTGGAGTTTGAACTCAGGGCTTCACACTTGCAAAGCAGGCACGCTACTGCTTGAGCCACACTTCCAGTCCATTTTACTCTGGTTATTTTTGCAGATCAGGGTCCTACAAACTATTCGCCCAGGCTGGGCTCCGATCACGATCCTCCTGATCTCAGTATCTCATGTAGCGAAGATTACAGGAGTGATTACAGGAGTTGCCACCAGCAACTAGCAACATTAAATGAGATTTTTTAAAAATTACCTGTTATGCAGATTTGTTTTTTAGCCAAAACATATAAATCATGTGGCTAAGGGGAAAAAAAACCAAACAAACCATGTTTACAAGATAAACCACTGGTGACAGCAGTGTGGGATGGCGGGTGGGGCTCATTGAACACTCCCTTGCTTCAAACAGCATCACCTGGATGAATCCATGCACTAGGCAGGGCTCTAGGAAAGATTTCACTTGAAAACATATTTTTCTGCTGCTAAAAATTCTTGAATCAATTAGGCTTGTTATTCCAAATATTAAATTTTAAACCTTGGAACAATGATCACATCATGTGTTTCAGTCTCCTTTGACTTGTCTATTCCTTGACATTGCTGTAATATCACTACTTTTAAAATGTTTTACTTTACTTGCTGCAATCTGTCAATCTGTCCCTTTTTTTTGATCATACTGGATTTGAACTCAGGGCCTCACACTTGTTAGGTGGGATCTTG
>NC_133405.1:145261562-145299062 GCF_047511655.1 Castor canadensis
TGGGACTCAGGGTCAGTGTCAATCCCCTTGTATGTAGTGGGACTCAGGGTAAGTATCAATGCCCTTGGATGTAGTGGGACTCAGGGTCAGTATCAGTCCCCTTGGATGTAGTGGGACTCAGGGTCAGTGTCAATCCCCTGGTGTCTAGTGGACAAGCAAATGGGAATTCAGAAAGCCTCCGTCACCAACCGGCCAGACCAAGGGCTTGACTGAGGACCACATATATAGACTAAGGAACGTTTGTTGAGCTGGAAACTGGATCAGGAAACAGTCTCTGTGATTTTCTCATAAGTGTGCACTAATGCAAGCGTCTGCACAAATGCTGTGTTCACCCTGTCAGCCAAGTTCCCAGATGAAGAGAAGACCTGCCTAAACACACACACACTTTCAACATCCTTTTCAAGTTGCATCCTCTCATTTGACCAAATGAATCATTTCTTCTAAGAAAAGAGGATTGGGAATAGTTGAAGTGAAAACCTCCATTGAAGTTTAAAGAATCCACACCGTCCACAGTCAGAAATCCACACCTTTAGTGTTTTATTTGTCTTCAATCCTTTTGAGCTTGGAGTGTCTATGCAAATTCACCAAGACATCTTCTTAGTTTAAGTATTTAGGAATTGATGAACAATGTGCTGCATCTGATCGTAATCTTTAATGGCTATGAATGTCAGAAAGAAAGAATCAGCCATGATGGGACAGAAGTTCACAAATCTGTCTCTGTTTGTCAGTGTGCATTTGGTGCTGGAGATTGAAGCTGGGGCCTCGTGCATGCTAAGCACAAACACTCTGAATCAGATTAAGCCCAGATCCAGTGATTGAGTTGTAGTAAACACAAGCTCAGAGGGCACTGTTCATGGCCATGGCAGATGTATAGTCTCAGCAGTGCCTCAGAAGGTACAGGGGGAAGTTCCTGTTCCTCCAATGAATCTATTTCTAGGAAAGGGGAGCGGAGGAAGAAGGGCTATAACCTTTAGAGCCATAATCAGCAAGCTGTCATGTGTAGACATTCTTTGTAGGTAATTTGAGGAAGAAACTAAGAGGTAAAGAGACATCTCAACATTCCCTGGCCATAGGATGGTATTAAGGAATAGCTGTTAATTTTCTTCTGGAAAGAGTGTATGGATGTGTTGTGTGTGTTTGAAAGAGTAATTATCTTTTAGGAATGCAAAGTAAGATTTTTTTCAGAGGAATGACCTAATGTTGAGGAATTGCTTTAACATAATCCAGAGCAAGGGTAGGTAGGGTGGAGAAGATTCATGTTACTGTAAGATATGGAAGTTAGCTGATTGACACATGGTAGTTTATTTTACCATTTTCTCAGCTTTTCTGTTTAATATGTTCATAGGAAGAGTAAAATAAGCAAGCAAAACAGAAAGAAAGGTTAAATGCAGATAACAGCCTCAGTGTGATTGGGATAGGTACTGTAGCTCAGGGACTAGAGTAAACTAAACTAAATAGTAAATCAAACTAAAATAAGGGAAATGTTTAGGTTAATCACAATCATGACTTAAGAGACACTGATGTGTGTGCAAAGTGGGTCTCTCTGTACAACTTCTGCACTTACAAACAGTAGGATTTATAGTAATATAAATTTGGAAGCAAGAGAAGAATTGATGGTAGCTCAGCTCAGAGAGCCTGTGCCTCTCTCTGTTCCTCTAAAGGACTCCCTGAGAGTCTCCTACCCTCCCTTCTGGCAGATGCCCCATTACCTGGCTTTGAACTTCCTGCCCTGGCAGTTGTCCATTCCAGAATCTCACACCCTATTTCTGCAACTTGCTTCCCATTGCTCTAATGTAGGGTGTGACTTACCAAATTAGCCAATTTGGTAAGTCCTACTGGATGCACTGAAAGCTACTAAACTTTCCCAGCAGAGAAATGTTTTGCTTGTGTTTTATGATAAAGAAATCATCAGGAACCCATTTTATAAAAGTAGCATCATCTAAGAGGTATTGAAGCTCAGTTGAGAACACAGAAATAGAAGTATTCTTCTGTAGTTGAGAAGTGTCCTTTGGTTGGGGATGGTTGGTCAGTGTGGTGTCCTGTCCTGTCTAACCATCAGTGTGACCACTTGGGCTTGGTGGGGTCTCCTCCAGGCCAAGTGAAGGGCAATCATTGGGAGTGATTTCTCGCTCTCCTGTGGGTACAACTTTGATGGACCAGAGATATGGAAGTGATGGATAGTCTGAGAGACAATGAGCAAGCTGGGAAGGCAACTTAGCAGCCAGGAGGGGCTCTGGGAGTTGGTGACTGGCAGGACAAGTCAAACAAGGCTCTAAAGGTTACAGACCCCCAAGGCTGGGGCAGAGCTCAGGGGCCACTCGGCACCAGAGGTCCTGCAAGACTCAGTGGGCTATGGATAAATCTCACCTGCATTGGCTCAGACAGCCCTTGTACCTCTGAGTCCTGCACTATAGCCATGCCCAAGCTCTGAGCCCCACAGGACCTGCGCCCACATCAGAGGGCTGCAGTGAGGGCTGGATGCCATCATGATTGCGTGGCACCTGCGCAAAGCCAGGCCCTGGTGATGGTGATGACTGTCCTGTTCGGACCCGACACTTTGTCTGGTTGCTAGCGTATCGAACTCAAGGTGAGGGTGGGGTGGAGGGGGCAGCAAAGCAGCTGCTTTGCAGGAATATGCAGAAGTCCACTGCAGCAGCTCCCTACAAGGCAGTCCCCAGCACTTGAGCAAGAAAAGCTGCTTCCGAACAAGGGTGTCCAAGGGGAAGTAAACCTGTGGAAACTGCTGCCATCTAGTGGCCACTGACATAAAATACAGGCCTCCAGTGGCAACAACCACTCATATGTGTCCAGCAGATACCTCCAGGAAGCCTTAGGATGACAAGTGCCCATTCTTCCAGGCCCACAGCACCACCTTTAGCGTGAAAAACTGGGCTCCACACATATTTGTTTCTTGCTGGATGGAAACAAAGTGTGCAATTCCTGGACCTAAGGAGAAGTGAAACGTTTAGTGTAGTGTTTCCCAAGGCTCATGAATTATAGCTAGGTGAATATACACACAAGTGAACAGGTAAATAGACTGAGCAGTGGTTACCTATTTTGGATTAGACAGTATGTGAAGTATAAATGATACAGCTGAGTCCATCTAATGATTTGACTATTTCTTTTTCATTTCCCAGTCCTCTCATGGCTTTGCAAACACCAGTATCCCAAGATTGTTTGATCAAAAGGATGCTGGAATAATGTTTGTGCAGCCAAGTTTACTTCTCCCCCCTCTCTACTCCAGCATCACACAGTGGGCCTCACCTAGGCGTGGCCATGAGCGCCCCGCTCAGCCTTATTTAGCGTTCCTCAGCCTCCTGCGGGGCAGGGCCGTGGCTCAAGGACTTCACCCTCTTTTTGCTCCTAATACAGTCAGTCTCTGTTCTTCCTTTTAAACTTTCTTTTCTTAACTTCTTATTTTTGAATTGCCGAACAACTATCCACTCTTCCCTAGGGCACACACTCAATGAATCTGGGAGCTGCAAGGACATCTAGGACTCGATTATTAACACCATAATGAGTCACCTCTGGGACTTTAGCACAAGGGGACCCCCTTACTGGATAGGTGGTTTTAGCTGTAATATTATCTTATAGAGACTCAATTTGTCTTAATATCCACTCACTGGATACCTCATGCACCTGGCACTTCTCTTGATTAGTGGTAACCGTTCAATATTAACATGGTGAAGCCTTCTTTGATTGTTAATCAACACGAAGAGAATTCCTATAGTCACTCCCCCGACTATTACCTGTTTCTATTCTATTTCCTTTCTTTCAGTTTTATTAGAAAATATTTGTTGTACAGGAGGGATTCATTGTGATAACCCTGAATATGCTTACATTGTACATTGACTAGATTGCCCCACCGTCTCGCCCCTCCAATCCTCTCCGCACCCCGCTTAAAGCAACTGCAAGAGGTTTTATTATTCTTTTTCCCATATGTGTATGAAGCCCATCCACCATATTCCTCCTCTTCGTCTCCTCCATTCACCCTTCCCCCTCGCACAAGTACCCCCACTGTATCTATTTTTACAGTCCTTTCTATTCTATTCTTTTTAGTACTTAGCCATGTTCAAATAGTTAATTTGGCTTTAAAGACCTCTTTCATTCCTTCTTTAACCCAATATCCTTGTAAGTTGAAATCTTCCTGTACTAGTTTGTTCTTGATTTTGGGACAAAATAGTACTGGGTAATTTATCAACAGTAAGGGTTCTTTCTCAAGTTTCTGTAGACTAGGAAGTTTAAGCACAAGACATAAGCATATCTGACATCTGCTGAGGACCCAGTCTCTCTTCTTTTTAGATGGTGCCATGCTGTTACAACCTGTGGAGGAACCAATGCTGAGTCCTCAAAGGGTAGAATGGTCAGAAGGACAAGGCAGCCCTCTGAAGCTTTTTTTTTTTTATAGTGGCACAAATCTCATTTATGAGGGAAGAGTCCCCATCCCCATGACCTTGTCTTTTTCCATAGGTCCCACTTCTGATACCATCACCTTGGTGATTAGCTCGTAACAGAAGAATTTGAGAAATACTTACATATCGAAACCATTACCACTTCATACATACAGGTGAAATTTCTTTAAAATCCTGAATGCAATTGTCACAAGCAACCTTTACCTATTTTAAGTAGTTGATGTTCCTTTCGTACCTCTTCATCTGTGCTTCCGTAGAACTCTATGCAGATGTTTCCCCTGTGTATGGCACAAAGGGATTTTATGCCATTAGCTGACGTCTCTTTTTCGTGGTGGGACAGAATCTTTTATTTCTCACAAAGTATCCACATGCTGACCTGCATTTCCCAGCTTCCCTGCCGTTAGACAGAGACGGCGCATGAGTTCTGACCAAAGGGTTGGTTGTGGCATTCACATGTCTTTTCCAGATTTAATCATTGACTCGGGTAACAACATCTCTTCCAGATTTAATCACTGAACAAATGATACCCTACGCTCAAGACCGGGCTTCCTCTGTTTTGGTGCAGAGGACCGTGTTGAGATCAACCAGTAGTGACACTCGCTCAACCCCAGCTCTCTGGGGAAAGCAATCAACGTGATTCGTGGTGTTTTCCAGTCTCACAGTGTGAATGCTCTCGCCAAGGCCAATCTCAAATGTCCTGTGTTTGTCACTGAGCGTGGAGCTCACACCCAGATTGGAGGAAGCCTTAAGGTTTCTACAACCGCCAAAACCATCTTAAAAAGCTTCCTTTTTAAGAAGGCTCCTTTCCTTTTGGGAAATCTCATACCCAATTTCTAAGCCTTATCCTGGCCCCAATTGGGGAAGCAAATAATAAACAAAGTGGAATGAGGGTTGTTTCTCTTTATTCTTTCGAATCCCTGCGCTAACCTGTGTACCACTCAGGCCCGACCTGCTGTAGCGAATGGGAGAGGAGAGAGGAAACCCTAAGCCTCACTGTGAAGCACGCTAGCATCTAACACTGTTCCTAGTCACACCAACAGCCCAGTTCTCAGCTCCACAGTCCAACAACAGTACCTGGTCCTTGGCCCTGGCTCATCCCTGGAAGGAACAGCAGGGAGCGTAAATAAAAAAGAAGCAGCCAGGTCAGCACCACGTTCCAGGACTTTGTTCTAAGGAGAAGGAAGAACTATGCTATGTTTGTAGCTGAAAATGTTCAATGCAGGACACCACAATAATTATCCAACTGGGAAGAAACTAAAGCGTGTGTCTGTAGCCCTGGCTGCTCACAGCCATCAGCCTCTGCCGCCCTTAGGTAGAGCTGAGTATCATAGCTGCACTTTCATTTCACTGTGGCTTCGTTGTTTTTTCTTCTGCGATGATTCCTTCATGGTTCTTGTCCTCTCCGTGCCACTGTGATGTTTACCAGCTTGGAGCCATGAGGTAGCTGAGTGATGGAGCCAGTGCTACTCACTACCTCTAGCTCCCTCATTCCATCGCTGCAGTACATCAAGGTAAAGCAGGCTATTAATTTAAAAACTAAAAATAGAAGTGCCTTATGACAGTATTCTCGTTTGCTATGCAAAGGAATTTGTAATAAATATTAGTCAATGATTTTCTTGCTTAATGGACCAATTCAAAAATCTGTTGAGGGGAGGGAATGTGGTCTGTGTTTTAGTGGACTGTTCAGCACATAGCATGAGGTAAATATTAAACACTTTTGGTTATTAAAATGCATTAATTCACTTCCCTCTATTTAGGTTTGGGAACAATGCTGTTTCACAAATACAGTGATCTCATTTGATATTGGAGTAGGAATGGAAGTCAGAGAAAACCAGAGCTGGACAGTGGGTAAAGTGGGAAAACAGATTTGATTCAGACATCATTGGAACAGGGGGAAGAGACCTTGTTCTAGAGCTTGGCCCAGTTCCCAATACAGCCTAGATAAGTAGGAATCCTAACCCAGAAACAGGATAGGGGTCAGGGGATGAAAAGTTAGCAAGAGGAAGCATCAAGAGCAGGGGGAATTCTGGCTAAACCCATTTGGCTGGACTCTTACTGACGGCGGCTGGGATGATCAGCCTCCAAGAGTGGAGGAAGAGGAACTTGATTAGATGTTGAGGAAGATCACATACCAGTGGGAGGGACTGTTACTAAGATGATATGGTGATGTTGCTGCTAAGCTCGTCAGTGCAAAGGTGACATCCAAATTTGAGGTCTACTTGACAAGAGAGTCCAGAGGAGCCTGACCAACATTTGGTCAAGGCAAGTCTGTTGGTGACGTGCAATTACTACTAGCTGGCATTGATCACTACCGACCTCAAACTTGGTTTGCACCTGGTCAAGAAATTCATTCTACAGCATCCAGCAGTGTTACTCATTGGTGGGAAGGGCAGAAGTAGAGGAAGAGGAGATAGTAGAGCACAGAACCCAGAGAGGTACTTAGAGAACCTTCATGGTACTTGATGTTCACCTTGCCTACTCGTTAGGTAGGGCACTCAGACCTCAAATACAAGCGAAACTGAATCCAAACTAAATGGAGAATGATTAGAGAAATCGCCTGCCTAGCACACAGGGTAATGTTTGATGAAGCCAATGTAAGGGATTGTTAAGTAGGTCAGAACTGGATATGGTCCCGGATTACGCAATAGACTACAAGTCTTGAAGAGTAAAGGACCGTCAGGGGTCAGCACTGACTGCAGAGCCTTTGGTGCTGAAGATTGTTCCATGATACATTGAATGCTGTGACAAAGCTGTATTTCAGATTTCTTAACCGTTTAGTTTTTAGATTGGGTTTTCTTTTGGGGAAGAATGTAGAGAATGTTGAGTCAAGAAAATAATAAAGTGACCCGCGTGTCCAGTCACGCCTAAGCAGAGATTCAGAGACCCAGGTAGGAGCACCAGCTGAACAGTTGTAGCCAGCAGAGTGGCCACCGGGGGGCAGCTCTGCAAGGGGTTGGTTCTTTCGGGTTTTACCACCAGGGGTAAGGGGACGGGGCAGTGGTCATGACACTGAACTTTATGCACTGGGTTGGGGTTTTTAATTTGTGATAAAATTTCAATTAGAATTTAATTTCTCAGAACTGGTAATTAATCTCTAATGTCTTGCTTTTCTTTCTTTCTTTTTTTTTTTTAAATGTGTCATTTATCTATGAGAGAAGCAGATGACAAGAAAACAAGCTCAAATTAGCTATTTGGTCAAAAGAAGCAATTTCTAATTGCCTAGGGTCATTACAGCTTCAGCCTCATCTCTCATATCATCTTCTGCTTCACCCTCAAGACTGTAGAGCAGTCACTGACGTTCAGTGTCCTGAGGTTCTTCAAGATCATCAAAGGTAGATAGTTTTCCAGGAAAAGGTCGAAACAGGATTTTCTGATTAATCTCCACTTGCCAGTTACAAATTTAAAACCATATTTCGCACATTCTGATTTATCAAAGTTTTAATTATAAGGGGTAAAAAAAAATGCCGGTCAAGGGGAATTTGAAGGCTTTATGATAAAAAAGTGATCACCAGCTATTCCTCTCCACAGAAGCCAGACCTAGAGGAAGTGGGTTTGGTTTGCAGCAGGAAATACGTAGGGTAGAAATAAGGATAATTTCCCGATAAGGGTTATTCAGATTGGAATGCGTTACTGGGAAAAGGTTGTCTATTCCTGTGAGGAGTCCCTTACGTCAGTCTTAGTGCAGAAAACTTGGTCTAGGACCTCCATTCCTCATCTTCCCCGTTCTTCATGCCCTTTTTTTTTTTTTTTTTTTTTCTTTAAACTTGGGTCTTGCTGTGTTGCCCAGGCTCGTCTCAAACTTATGAGTTCAAGTGGTCCTCCTGCCTCAGCATCCAGAGTGGCTGGGACTACAAGTGTGAACTACCACACCTGGCTCTTGTCCCCCTTCTTTTGGCATTATTTTCTAGGCCGAAAGTCAGATCTTTGAGGCCCACGGGGAAGCCCCTGTGTCTTTGGGAGCTCAATGCCATGGAGAAAGCTGGGGAAAAGGTGGCAGTAAGGAGGCGTAAGGTAGCAAATAGGAACTCAACCAGCTCAGTAATTATCTTGGCTATCTTGTTTTTTATAGAGAATTTTTAGAAATTCCTCCTTTCAACAAGCAGTACACAGAATCCCAGCTTCGAGCAGGAGCTGGGTATATCCTTGAAGCCTTCCATGAAGCCCCGGTGAGGATTTTCTTTGTGTAGCCACATAGAGAGCTAACAGCCCCTTTTCTGTACTGAGACGAGGCCTGAGAGGGTTCTGGGAGGTCAGACAGAGTAGCCGGAGGCTTCAGAAACTGGGACACTGTCAAAATGCTGTGTAAAACAGAGTTACCTGCTGGGTGCCAGTGGCTCACACCTATATTCCTAGCAATGGAGGACAGTAGTTCAAGGCCAGCTCAGGAAACAGCTTGTGGTATCCCATCTCCAAAATAATCAGCGCAAAATGGACTGGAGGCGCGGCATAAGTAAGAGGTTGAGCATCTGTGTGAACCCCTGAATTCAAACCCCAGTCCACCCCCCAGAAAATTATACGCAAGAAAGAAAAGTTAGACTGTAGGCTGTGGTTGCTTGAAATTTACATTCAGTTGAAATCCATTAGTGTTGCTGATTCTTGACCTAAAAGGCTGAAGTGCATGGGTCTGGATGTCCCTTGAGCATTTGGACCCTCAAAAAGTTGCAGGTTAGGCCCGGAGAACATCTTGGGAAGCAGTTTGGACTTTCAGTGAGAAAAGCAGCTTGTAGGTGCAAAGACAAAATCCTATTTTGGAGAGTATTTGGAAGCATCAGGTCTGCTGTCCAGTGCTCACTGGGGCTGCTGTTCAGGAGCTTTCCCTAGGTGTCACCAGGCCTGTTGGCTGTCACTTTTCTTCCGGTGTAACACTGCCTACCAGTGTCGTCTAATTGCGGATCAGCATTGTCGAACCCGGAGGTACTTCTTGTGCCTTGCCAGTGGGATTCCCCGTGTGTCTCAGGGCTGGGTCCGTGACAGGTGCCATGCCAGCCAGCTCCAGAACTCCCGTAATTGTCTGTTGCCCGCTGGATGCAGCCTTGAGGAGCAAAGGATTCTGGATGGGTGCGTATTTGGGAGCCCATGTAGAGCTGCATAGATAGAAGTCAGCAAGATTTTAGAAGGAGAATCCAGCTGATAGAATAAATGTTTCTAGAAATCAGACTGTTGCAGCATAAATCATAGGATTTGAGTGGTCAAAAATGATTTCAGCAGTTCAATTGGCTGGGAGCCCTTTGAAAGCGGGAGGATTTTTCTGTAGGTTCCCCGCCTGTAAAGTCAGGAAACACAGTTTTTTGTTTGGTTTTTTTTTTTCTTAAAAAGTTGGTCACCGGTGGCTCACGCCTGTAATCCTAGCCACTCAGGAAGCAGAGATCAGGAGGATCACAGTTTGAAGCCAGCCAGGGCCAACAGTTTGCGAGACCCCACTCAAAAATACCCAAAGCAGGGTTGGCAGAATGGCTCAAGAGCTGGTAGAGCCCTCACCTTCCTAGCAAGTGTGATGCCCTGCCCTGAGCTCAAACCACAGTACTGCCAAGAAACCCAAAACTCACGGTCCTAATTTGGCTTATTTGTAGCCCCCGCACAGATGCGGGATCCAGAGCGCGGGACCTCAGAGAATGTGCATCACTCACAGGAGGGCGAGGGGCTCCTAACAGGGCACTCAGGAGTAAGAAGGGCTGTTGGACCCTTCATGCTCGGGTCCTTGCCAGTTCTAAAAGGCTGTGTCTGACGTCGTCATAGGCAACCCCGTGAAAGCCCCTTCCAGAGGCTGAAGGCACTGCTGGTGTCAGATCAACGCCACACCTTCCTGGAGCTCTGCTCTGGGATCCTCGTGACTGGGGCGCAGCCTCTGCGAGGCAGCACCACCCAAGTGCCCACAACAAGGGCACCGGCGAGTGGATTTTCTTCCGTTTCCCTTCCGGGGATGTCCCGAGACCCACGGCTGTGAGGCCCGACGGTCCAGAGATTCCTACTCTAAACAGGACTACGGTGGGCCTCGGGGATCACCGGGCCGCATTTCTGTAGCTGAGCACATGGCGAGTTTAACCCCCTCTGGTTGGGATTAGTGGCGCTGTGCTTTTCGTCACAGGCCGGTTTGGGCACAGGGGCCTGGTTAGAAGGCACATGTGTCTTTTCAGTGGAGGGCGAAACTCAGTGTCCTTTCCTCGTTCACTTTCCCCTACTCCCTGCACACATTGCTTCCGGGGTATTTGATGTGGTGGTGACGGACCCCTCCTGCCCAGCCTCGGTGCCGAAGCATCGCAGCCGCCTGTCGCCCGTCGTGCCACAAGAGCGGGCGATCCAGTGCCTCAATGTTGGCGAGCGAATGGGATCCAAGCAGCATCCAAAACATAAACTCGATTATGTTTCTCACTAAAGGCACTTGATCATGCTGGTTTTGTTCCCTGCTACTGCGAGACTGTGTTTTCACCAGGTTTTAAATGTGTCTCGTGTGTGATGCATGGATCTCGTCCATAGTTTCATTTGCTGGACCTTTATGATAAAATAAACAGTGAATCTCTTCGGTTGTACTAACTGGGATGTCTTCATCCATTTCTTTGAGCTTAATCTCAAAACAAGTAACAAACATGAAACCATCTCTGAGGCCGGAACCAGCTTGTTCATTTTAGGAGTCAGCCAACAAAAAATGAAAATTTAGGAGTGACCTTTATCAGTGGCATCATTGTCAGAAGTCTAGCTCAGGCTGTCTAAAGTGATATACTGCCAAAAAGTCAGGAACAGCGCTAAGATTTTCGGACCATTAAGTAATAATAATAATTAATAAAAGCAGTGGGGAGGGCCTTTAGAGCCGAAGTTACTAACAGTTGACCCGTGGGTCCTCCCCCACTTTCGGAGCTGAAAGGGAGCCAGTTGCTACGAACAGACGGTGAGCATAGCTTGATAGGCTTCCTTGCTGTAAGATGATGCTGATGGTCCAAGTCAGAAGTCCAATATTATTATTATTGTATGGCTGTCACGATTGCTGGAAGCTGTTCCTTCCTCCCGACATCGTCCCTGTTAATGAACATCCACTGACTCCCGATAAAGAGCCAAACACTGAATATTTCAGGCTTTGTGGCTAAAAGCAACCATGGGCAAACAGGCAATGAGTGATTGTGGCTGCCTTTCAATAAGTCTGTATTTGCAAAATCATGCAGCCAGGCTACAATTTCCCAACCCCTGCTCTAGAGGCGGCAAAGGGTCATCTTTAGCTGACAGTCGGAGGGACTAAGGGTGTCACAGCGTGTGGTCGGCAATGTGGAGATGGGTCCGATTCCGTGACCACAGTCTATGGCCAGAAGACCGTATGCTTTTCCAGTGTGGAGGAAAGACGTCAATGAGTATTTTGTTCACATTGACGTGAACATTGATGATTGTCAGCGATGGTGAGACCGTATGAGGAGAATCTCAGTTCCTATGATTTAAGCTGGGATAATTGGGACGATAATTTTCAATATTAAACACCTCTTCGGGGAAAATACTTTGTGTTGTCGTTGGCTAGAATTGTCCTTTTACCAGTCGGAAAGAATTGGAACTTACTGGCAAAATTCTTCAGATTCTCAATTTTGAAGATCCTTAAGGGTCGGAGGCTCTCAGTCATAACTTTCTGAAGGAGGAAAGAAAATCTGCATAGGTCAAAATTGCTTGGTTCAGGAATAGGAAAGATTCTGGCCTATCTCACCTGTGTCTTTCTTACTTGGTGGTAAAATCTAGCAGCTGACTTATTTGCAAACGTAATTCTTTTTTTACATGTGAACTGAACCAAAAGCCAGTGAACTTTTTGATCTCCATTTACTGCCGTGTCTCCCACACCTTGAGCAGAACCTAGGTGCACAGTAAGGGCTCAATAAATCAGTTGAATAAATGAACATAAGCAGCAGACATTCGCAGTGTAAAGGCTCAGAGCCCTTTGCATGGTCAGCAAAGGAACAGTTGACCCTGCGGATTCTCTGGGTGAACAAATGAAGACTCCCCCTAAGGTGGGCAGCGACCTTCCTCAGGGGAATGATGAGAAAGGTTTACACCTCTGGGTTGCTTCTAGGAGAACAGGTCGGACCCCCTGACCAGGCTGCAGACATTTGGTGAGTGACTCGAGAGTGGGATGTGTCTTTTGAATCTTCTGTTACAGACTTGGGAACGGGGTGGGATTGACGTATTCCAGTTTATGAAATTTTCACATCCCGAAACTACAGAAGAAAAAAGGAGCCTCCTTGAATACCACGCTTTCCCAGGATTGTCTTCAAAGAAACATGAAGTAAGGCACCCTGTGATCTGGATAATGCAATCTTCATACTCAGAAAGTTTCTTTTACTCTTCCTAAAATCACTTGGAAAAAAATCTGTTTGAGGACATCTTAGAGAAAGGAGGGGCAGTTCGGTGCTTTTCTACGTGGGAATGCCAAAGACCTCGGAGAAGCCAATTGCCGTTGAAATCTATTGGATTAAAACCGGCTCGGAGTTAGAAGGAACAGAAACTGGGGGCCAGCGAAGCGTAGAGCCTCTGGCTGCACAGCGAGGTCATGCCAGCCACTGCCCAGCGCAGCAGTGCATAACCTACGAAAGGACCTAAAACCCCTCTCACCGTCAGGTTGTAGACTATTTTACTGGGACAATGATTTTTTTACTGGAGAATAATCGCTAAAATGAGCATGTTTCGATACACCCCTCTGTCTCGGAATGGTGTTCATAAAATGAGGTCATTTTGAACAGATGGCTAATTCTAAACCTCACTGAAAAGCCTCTTCCCCCAGTAAGTCCACTGAGTTTCTCAAGTGTTGCTCCTACCTGCCCGGACTTCCAGCAGCCCGGGTACAGCGTTTGCTGTAATCTGCTCGGAACAGTGGTTGAGCCCAATCCGAGTCGGTCTGATGGTTCCGAGCACTGGGGGGGAATCCTGAACAGGAGTGAGGACTGGCGGCCAAAGCCCTGCGGAGAGAAGGACTCAGTTGCCATCCCATAAACTTACCAGCTCCCTGGGCCGGTGCTGCAGTTCCTTGGAAAAGCCTTCCCGCAGTCTCATCGCTGTCAGTTCCTGAAATGGTTCTCAGTGCCAAGTCCACAGCATCAGGACTTCCGGTGAAAGTGCCAATTCAGCAGCTGGCTTCAAGTGACTACCTGCCATGTTCTCGGGTTGGGCAGGTCCGGCTTTGGTTCCGGGAAGGTCATTATCAGTCGAGATGGGGGACTGGTTCAGGGAAGCCAGTTGGGATGTGAGAAAGCGAGCACGAAAGCGATGCATGCTTGCTGGGCTGAGTGAACCGTGCAGACTTAGCTACTTCTTTGACTGTGAGGTGACGCGACCATCTTAAAGGTCAAGTGCTATGACATCCTGACCTCTGCATCCGGGTATTTGTGTGTACGCATTGGGAAAATGCTTTGTTGATTAGGAGGAAAGACCTTGACTCGTCCCTGGACACAAGTGCCTCGTATCTTTTTGGCCAGAGCGACATATTTCCGGCGGCCAGGCAGACCCCCTCACACCAATGCCCAGCTGGGCCGCCCCACGTGCATCCAGTGCGCCCAGATTCTCGCTGAGCAGCGAACAGAAACCGTGGCAGAGATCTGGGATCAGGCAGATCCAGGCAGCCAAACACCTCCCCGGTAAACAGAGTTGGCATTAGGAAAAGACGGAAGAGACGGCTGTGAAATGAAAGGCTCGGGAAAGCAGTGTGAGCAGCTGGGCTCCTACCTCTGACCTCGGGACAGACACGTGTGACTTCCGTCTGCAAGGCTGGCTGGCCCTGTAACGCGACACGTGCCCAACATGCCTGTCCTCCTGACGCAGCTGGGTTCTTCCTCCCAGTCCCCTGCGCACAAAACCTTCACTCCTGTCACGGTCCACTGCTAATCCTTAGAACCCCCGCCCTGCCCTGCCCACAGGGTGTCTGCCTCTGGGCGCCAGTGTCGTCGGGACACCACCTCTGCTCTTTTATACCAGTGTGAGCCCCAGTCCCAGGGAAGGGCTCCTTGCCCGCTGCCCACGGCCGCTTTCAGCGAACCTGCCGCTCCTCTGCGTGATGCAGTCGGTACCGTTCACTGGCAATTGTTCAGGCCACCTGTGCTGTCACTGACCTCTGTGTGCATTTATGTCCTGTCCCTCCAACTAGATGGTGAGCTCCTCAAGGGCAGAGCCATGACCGATACCTCTTTGTATCCCCAGGGCCCTGCGTACAGCAAGCGCTCAATAAAGACTTCATTATGATGGCCTGCTCTGATATTCTGCTGTCCCCCAAGAAAGCACCCATGCCATCCAAGGACAGTGTTTACCTAGCAGTGGTGTTTGGTGGTTTTCGGTTCACAGAACCCTCTGGGACGGCATCAGTATAACTCTTCGTTGGCAGAGCAAAAGCCACAGTCCTAAACACCAGAACAGAAAGCCCTAGCACGAGGTGTAGCACGCTGAGCAGTAAAACTTGTTCTCATCAGAGATGCCACGTAACCATTACCTTAGGAACCGCAGGGGGTCATTTCAGCCTTCCTGCTTTCGATCCTGGAACAGGAACCAGTTTGTGAGCTTTAGAAAATACCTGGTGCTCTCCAGGTCCTAGAGTTTTTTTCTGGAGGTATCAGGGCTGGGATCCAGGACCTTGTGCTTGTGAGGCAGGTGCGCTCGCACTTGAGCCTCACCTCTAGCCCCGGGTCTTAGGTTTTTAAAAGGCCCCAGATGAATTCAGCCTGCAGCCAAAGTTGAGATTACCTGCCACAGAGGAGCTGTTTATGTGTAAGTGCACTTACAGACGCTGTGGTCTGTGAAAACACCTTTCAAGTGACCCAACAGACGTTCATGCAAGTAAACTCTGGGCTTCGCATTGCGTTTTCTGTCGTGGCAGAACTACTTGTGAATGGCTTTAAATCCTTCCTTCTGAGGGTCAAGTACACCATGCTTTTGTCTGTTCATCACACCGTACATATTTCAGAAACCCAAAGACAGCCCCCGTTTGACATTCCCTTTTTGTTTTGCTGTATAAATAAGTTGTCAAAATATTTAAAGATGGAGTTTTAACCAATGCTGAACTGTCTAAGGGAACAGTCGGTACTAGAAAGGAACAGTCTAAAGGAAACCAACCCGCTCCACTTACAGGTTTCAGCAAAATAAAGGACTGAGCTAGCAAATTGCTCAGAAAGTGGTCATGAGCCAGTGGGAGGCCTTCAGAGTCTCGGGTCGAGTTGATCTGATGAAGCAGCTGAGAGGCCTGAGACTCCGGCCCATCTGCCTGATAAGACAGCTACACCAAGAATTCCTTTTCGCACTGTTCGCACTCTGAGCACGCTTGCACCTTGTCAGGTACTTGAAATAGCAATTTTTGCCCCTTCTCATCTTCCTCTTAGCCAAGCCACTTCCCGGCTGACCAAAGACACCTTATGTTGCCCGGCCTGGCAGAAAGTTATCTGTGTGTACTTTCTGGGGTGGGATACCGGGGACTGGATAGCGGCTCAAATGAAGGCCCTGAGTTCAGTGGTCTTACTTTGGTTTTCAGATAGGGCCTCCTGCTGACTTTGCCCCAGTCAAATACTGGACTGGGGCTCACACTGGTATAAAAGAGCAGAGGTGGTGTCCCGACGACACTGGCGCCCAGAGGCAGACACCCTGTGGGCAGGGCAGGGCGGGGGTTCTAAGGATTAGCAGTGGACCGTGACAGGAGTGAAGGTTTTGTGCGCAGGGGACTGGGAGCTCCTACCTCTGACCTCGGGACAGACACGTGTGACTTCCGTCTGCAAGGCTGGCTGGCCCTGTAACGCGACACGTGCCCAACATGCCTGTCCTCCCGACGCAGCTGGGTTCTTCTTGAGAAACAGGCGGATCCTGGCCAGGATCCACCTACCACCTAACACCACCTCCTGAGTAGCTGGGATTAAGAGTGTGCACCCCGATGCCCGGGTTGATCTTGAGAAGGGGTCGTGCCAACTTTTGCCTGGGCCTCAAAACGTGATCCGCCTGTTTCTCAAGTAGGTGAGCCACTGTCCAGCCCCTATTTGTATAATATAATAATTCTTTTTGTGTTTTGCTGTACCTGCACTTGAACTTGGGGCCTTGTGCTCAAGCGGTCTACCTCTGGAGCCACTTCCCCAGTCCTTTTAGCTTCAGTTTAGTTCTCAGATCTCGCGGTTTTGTCCAGGCTGTCCTGGACCACAATCCTCCCATGTACGCCTTCTCTGTAGCTGGGATGGATGACAGGCATAGGTCACCACTCACAGCTTATTGGTTTAGACAGGCTGAGGAGAGTGGGGGGGGATCTTGCTAACTTTTTTATTTGCCCAGGAGCCTCAAACCTCAAACCTCCTGATCTCTGCCTCCTAAGTAGCTGGGTTTATAGGTATAAGCTACTGCGCCTGTTTGCATAATTCTTTACTGCCTCGCATGTCTTGGCAGACCCTCTGCTCTCTGCTAGCCTAACCCACTAATTCTACATTCCCACCACTGACTGACTTGGCCTAGGCCTAGCTGGGCTGGAAGTGCGGCTCAAGCGGTAGCGCCCCCACCTAGCGAGCATTAAGCCCTGAGTTCAAAACTCCAGTACCACCAGATAGGTGCCTGTGGCTCATCCCTATGCCTATAGGCACTTGGGAATCTGAGACCGGGAGGATCGCAGTTCGAGGCCAGCCTGGGAGAGTAGTTTGCAAGACCTGATCTCCCAAAATAATTGGAGCAAAGTTGACTGAAAGTGTGTCTTCAGTGGTACAGCACCTGCTTTGTTTGCAAACTCGATGTCCTGAGCTCAAACTCCAGTCCCACTAAACAAAAACAAAACAACAAAATGAAATAAATCCCCAGTACCAGCAAAAAGGCAAAAAGGAAACGGGGTAAAACCATTGAATATTCTGCAAACCTTAGCATTTTACCAAGTTCTGAATCACAGCCCCTCTTCAATAGTCCTTGTCAACCCGAAGTTCCTTTCAAAGCCCTTCTGCTCACTCCTCAGAACACACCTGGAGATGGTGCTGAAGGTTATCGACCAAGAACGCCGTGTGATTCCTTAGGCGCCACTTGACGGCGTCCGCCTGGCTGGACCTGAGCCGTTTGCGCTGCATCTGCAGGGCCCGGCAGTGCTGCAGTTCAGCTTGGGCCCGACGCACACTGAACGAGTGCCTAAGAGCAACGTCGCCCCCAGGATGGCAATATCGGGCTGCTGAGGACTCAGACTTTGTCCTCATACCGTGCACGTGACAGACGCTCGAGTCCCATGTCACCCCCCTGTCCCCCAACAGATGGGATGCGCAAAAGAGGAGTGGCTGGAGCCGTGGAGAAACGCAGCGTAGCCTGCGTTTACAGTAAGGTGTCACGCAGAGGCCGAAGGGACACGAAGCTGTACAACACAACGACGTGACTCTTGGCCCCAGGACTGGGCTTTGAAGTCAGCACCTTATGCTTGCTGGGCAGGCGCTGTACCACTTTGGCCGTGGCCCCCAACCCGCACCCGTCCTTTTGAATGGCTTCAATAAAACTTAGCACAGATCAGCTGTGCAGAGGGAATAGATGTAGACACTATAAAACCACAGGGGGAAAGAACCGGGTTTACGGTATTTGTCACCCGAGTCGAGGGAGACAAGCGGGCAGGCAGGGCTGGGACGTTGTCACGAGTGTCGCCGTGCTCGCGCTGAGAAGCAGCTTTACGCGTGCGTGCAGGAAGGCGGGCAGGAGGGTCCCGCAGTGACCGGTAGCATGTCAGGGACCAAGGGTTCTGGTGACGCTGATGCTGTCCCCAAAGGCCACCCCACAAACGGCCTATGATCCGGAAGAGGAATGAAAACCGTGATCGTTCTAAGCGGCTGTACCCCATTCATCCAGCGCCTCCTGCGGCCTTAGGCCCACAGCCCCGGTCATCAGTGAACGCGACCCGTGTAGCCCCTTGAAGGCACGTGATTTTGCAACCTCTGCTATGTAGAAGTGTTCGACTGAAATTAGCCAGGGGTGGTGGTGCCCACCTGCAATGCCAGCGCTCGGGAGATGGAGGCAGGAGGCGCTTGAGTTCAAGGCCAGCCTGGGCTGCATGGCAAGACCCCGTCTCAAACAACAACAGCAGCAAACCGGCTGGGTGGGGGATATTTACCTGTCCGAAACTTAGCACGGCTCACTCTTCTGGGGCAGCTGGGGTGAAGAGAATGTGTAGCGTACTTTGTAGGAAAGGCCTCGAGCTGCCCAGCCAGATGCGGGGGCTTCCCGGGGAAAGTTTCCCGAGAAGGGCCTTCTCTTGCCTGAGTAGCATCCGCTACGGCCAAGAAAAGAAACGAGAAAAAAAAAAATAAAAAAAGGGTTAACTAGACCCGGAGAGTGGACAAGGTGAGTTCCACTCATGAAATGAGAGCTCAGGGGAGGTGGAAATGGCCGAGCATAAGATGGATACAAAAGGCAAAGAGCAAGGACATTTTTGGAAGAAATTCCCACAGTGACTCTTTTTTCAGACTTAAAATCTGCAGACTAGGACTAAATAAGCAGAGATGATGCCAGCAGCAGGAAAAGGGAAAAACAAACAAAAAACCCAACCCAAAACAAAAACAAAACCAACAAGACCTGGCCCGTGCATCTCATTTAACTTCTCTGGGCTTCTCTTTTCTCTCGTACAAAACCAGGGTAATGTGGGCTGCAGGGATGGCTCAAGTGGTAGTGTCTGCCTCGCGGGTATGAAACCCTGGGTTCAAGTCCCCATACCCCTCCTCCCCGCCCCCCCAAATTATAGCACTGGATCTCTAAAGTTCAAAATTGTATGGTTCCCATGGACGGCGAAAGAAGCAGAAAGGGAAAAAGGATAACCAGGAGAAGCAGGGGGGCAGGAAAGAAAGGCAAACCTTTGTGCTCCTCTCCACGATACTCAATTGTCAAGTGCGACAGAGGACGAAGGTCGTCCTCGGTTGTCATCGTCCAGTAACACCTTGTGTGCCGACTGTTCAAAGGCCACATTTACATCTGCAGGAAAGAACATAGAGGCTAGACTGGAAGCTAACAGCACCGAGCAGCGCACCTCTGTGCTTTTGCCTGACCAGCATTCATTCCTCTCCCGGCCCCCGACAGAATCATCCCTGCCGGGTACGGTTGAGGCGGCTCCAGTGGGGTGACAACACCTGATTCTGGACCTAGGCAGGTGACCCAGGCAAGGTCAAATGGGCTGCAACGGTCTACCTTGTGACGCTGCTTTGCTCAGGGATATGAACGTGACTTGAACCAGGCCGATCCAGAGGCTGCGTTTAGTGAGGGCAGCTCTTTTTTTTCTTTTAAATAAGCAAAGACTTAGTAAGATGTGAACTTGGTTCGAAGTTACCTTGCTACCACTCAAATCCTGACTGAGAAGAAAAGCAAAGGTGAAAAATGAAAAGGGATCAAACACTACAGGCATTATGAATCAAACTTTATCGAAACTTTATCGAAAGTCATCACACCTATGAGCTTTTGTTATGAGAATAATAACCTTTCATTGTCCTTATTTAAGTGAGTGGGGACTGGGTTTTCTGATATCTGCAACCGGAAAAGTACTATTCAACTACAGTGGACACCTATTGCCTTATTAGGCTAGAAAAACAATAACTGCTGTTTCTTGGTTTTTGTTTTCTTGGCTCCGATCCTCACCTCTCTCTTTTTCTTTTCCCTCAGGATTAGGGTTTGAACTTAAAGGCCTCATGCTTACCAAGCAGGTGCTCTACCGCTTGAACAACTATACCGGTCCTGTTTTGTGTTGGACGTTTTTGAGATGGGGTCTCCCAAACTATTTAGGCTGGCTGCAAACTGCAATCCTCCTGATTTGCCTCCCAAGCCGCTAGGACTACAGGTGTGAGCCACTGGTGCCCGGTGCCTTACCCACCTCTCTTCATGTGTTCTGAACGGAAATAGCCATTAACTGATCAAGGGGTGGACTCTGCTGAACTGGGAATCTCCTCATGGTTGACCTCTTTGACTACTACAGTGGTAGACATGTGATCCGGGATGGCCAATCAAAACCTTTTCTCTGGAGTTTCTTTAACTTGCTTACCAGATGGACCTGGTCTGCTTCCTTCAGTAGAGGTCACGGGGAGACCTGCCTCTGAGAGACCTGCAAGGTCACCAAAAGAGCGCACGGGAGATGCAACGAAGATGTGGCAAAGAGAGAATCCTGGTATTGTCCGAGTCTCTCGTTTCAGTTGTTTGAGGTTTCAGATACAAGAACAAATAGGTTCCCCTTCTCTACCTAGACTGGCCCAGAGCAGGTTTCCGTAATTGAGAACCTAAGATGTTCTCACACCATACTACGCATCGCAGGTCTCAATAAGTCCATGAGACAGATTGGATATAATGTCATGAGGTGACCCCTGGCTGGAAGGTGGGCACCAGGGAGGGTCCGGCACTAAGGTGCTGCTCCCAGTGACCTTTGCATGAAGCTTACCTGAGAGCCCTTCCGTCTTTGGAAACGCAGCTCTTAACTCACCAGGTAGCGCGAACGTGGAGGAGGCCCGAAAGCGTCAGCAGCAGCCAAGAAATACCCTGCAACTTCAGTAAATCCGTCACTCGCAGGACCACAAGGGAATCGCCAAGCTGGGTCGCTGCAGTGGGTGGTGTGTTTCCCATGTGTGGAGCTGTGTCAACGAAGGCCTGCGATAGTTCTCCTCGTCCCAGAGGGTAGAAGTCCTTAATGATCTGAGGAAAGAATTCCAACGGATAATTCGGTAAAGCAGGGCCAGAAGATCCTCAGTTTTCTGAGGAAATTACACATATAGCTCCCAGTCTTGTCTAAAGGCGTTTGGCACTTTGAACAGGCATAGTGAGCCATTGCTCTTAACAGGAGCACTCCTCTGTGGTTAGCGCCATTTGTTGAACAGCAGAATATAGGAAGCCAAATCTTTGTATGACGGTGGATTGTAGCATAAAGTAGTTTTCTCACTTGTTAAGAACAAATGAGTTCGCTATGAAGTCCTGGGTACGGGCACCCCGGCCCGGAAGTCACTGCCCACCAACATCACTTTAAGAACTAAAAGATACCTGAGTTGTTACCTTCGGCTGACCCAGTAAACCTGACTCTTCTACCATCAGCTTCCCGAGGTGCTACGACAAGAAGAACAATAAAAGGACAAAAGTTCATTACGGTGAAATCCCTGCAAAGAATAGTTACGTACAAATTCAGCAATGTTAAAGAAAAGGCGTGCGCGACTGACTTCAGTAAGTGCAGCCATGAACAGGCAGTTGAACAGTGAAAACAGAACAGAAGAAACCCGCGAGCCAGAAGTGTTGTGAGGTCAGCGATGACAGTCGCACACGCCTGCGTGCGTACTAACAAGCACGCACCGTTTTGAAACGGCTAAAACGTTGACTTGTGTGAGTTTTATCTCAAGGGAAAAGTGAAACCTGAAAGCATTGGTGTCATTCGCTTCATTAAAGCTTAAAGGAAAACCTCTATGATTCCCTGAGCAAATGCAGAGAAAGCAGTTGATGAAATTCCACATTGGTGCCTAAGCTCAGACAGGAAAGGAGGACAAGGAGAGTTCTTTATTCTGGTAGAGGTGAGAGCACGAGCGCCATGAGGAGAATCCGGCAAGGCGCAAAGTCCTTGTGAGGGAGCGGGGTTCACAACTGGCACGAAGGTAAAGTCCCCTCCACAGGACGTGCCCGGTGCAGTGACTGCTGGCGGCTCAACGTGCTGGATTTTCCGCTCGACAGCGCAGTCCCTGCCCTCGAACCCCTTGGAACCAGCGCAGGTCAGGAGCCGGCCTGTGGCCCTTCCGCAATGCACAGCACCCAGGGCCTTGTGCATATGCTAGGCAAGTGCTACTTGAGCCATACCCCAAAGGTCGTTATCTCTGATGAACACAGATGCAAAAATCCTCCACAAATAACTACCAAACTGAATCACAATAACACATTAAAAGATTATACACTACGATCAAGAAGGATTCATCCGAGGGATGGTGCAATATATGCAAATCAATAAATGTGACGAAAGCCACAGGTCACCTCATGTGAGAAAACCCAACATCCCTTCGTGATAACAAACATTAAAAACAATCAGGCACAGAAGGAAGGTACCTTAACACGATAAACACCATTTATGCCAAGTAGGGAAAAACTGAAAGCTGTAGCTCTGTGATCTGGAACAAGACAAGGATGCCTATTTTCACCACGTTTATCCAGCACTGTGCTGGAGGCCTAGCCAAAGTCATCAGGCAAGAGAAAGAAAGGACACCCAACTTGGAAAAGAAGTCACACTGTCACTTTGCGGCTGGTATCTTATACACAAAATCCCACAAAAGCAACTAATAAGACATTTGGATATTGAATGTAGCAAATTGCAGGGTATAAGATCAATATACAAAAGTCAGCATCACTGTTGTATGTCATCAGTGAGTTATCTGAAGTAGGAATCAATAAAGTGATCCCATTTACAACAGCTCTCCAAAATAAAATATCTATGAATAAATTTAACCAAAGAAGTGAAAACTTTCTACAATGAAAATAAACACTGATGAAGGAAATTGAAGAGTACACAAAAAACTAAAGAGACATCCCACGTTTGTGAATTGGAAGAATCAATATTGTTAAAATTGACCAAAGTCACCTACAGAATCAATGCAATCCCTACCAAGATAGCAATGATATTCTTCATAGAACTAGAAATAGTGACTCTAAAATTCATATGGAACCATTAAAATTCCTGAATAAGGCCGGGCATGGTGATGCATGTCCGTAATCACGGCACTCAGGAGGCTGAGGCAAGAAAATCAATAGTTCAATGCCAGCCTAGGCTACATAGTAAGACCTTGTCTCAAAAATAAAAAAGTCATAAATGGCTAAGACAGTTTGAGCAGAGAAGAACAAAGCAGACAGTAGGCGTTTATACTGACTGAGTACAGAATTACAGTAATCAAAACAGCATGGTATTGGCAGAAAAACAGATACAGATACACAGAGCAATGGGATGAGATGGAGCCAGGAAGTAAAACCCACGCATGTATAGCAAACTAGTTCAACGAAGATAAGAAGGATACACACTCGAGAAGCAATGGTCTTCTCAATAAATGGTGCTGGTAAAACTGGATGTTCACATGCAGAAGAATAAAGCTAGAGATCCCTATCTCTCACCAGCTACGGAGAACCAACCCAAAATGGACTAAAAACTTAAACGCTTCAGGACAGTAAAATGGGCAAAGATTCTTTTGGGACAAGATTCCCACAGCTTAAGAAACAAAAGCAGACAAGAGGGATTGCATCAAACTAAGAAGCTTCTGCACGACGAAGGAAGCAATCGGTCAACGTGGTGCAGAGACAACCTACAGAATGTTTGCAAGCTGCACACTTGACACGGGGTTGATATCCAGGTTACACAGGGAATTCTAAACACTCGACAGCCAAAAAAAAAAAGAGAGGGGGGGGGGGCAGCAGACATGAATAGATATTTCTCAAAACAAACAAATCAAAAAACAAAACCCAAGAGCCAAGAGGTACATTTGAAAATGCTTACATGACTCAACACCAGGGAAATCAAAGGCAAAGTGCGATCTCATATCACCTCACTAAGAATCATCAAAAAGAGCAAAGATAACAAGTACCGAAAAGGGGGGAGGAAAGGAAACCCTTGCACACCACTGGAGGGAAAGTGAGTTAGTACGGCGACTATGGAAGCCCCTCAAAAAATTAAAAAGAAAACCACAATATGGTCCAGCAATCCCACTACTGGGTATAGACCCAAAAGAAATGAAATCCGTGTGTTGAGGGACATCTGCACTGCCGTGTTCATTCAGCACTCCTTACAACAGCCGAGAGAGAGAAACAACCGAACTGTGTATCGTCGGGTGAATGGATACAGAAAATGTGGCACACAAAAAGAAGTAATGTTCAGACATAAAAAGAATGAAATCCTGTCATTGCAGCAACACGGATGGAACTGGAGATCATTATGTCAAGTGAAAAAGCCAGGCACAGAAAGACAAGTAATGGACGATTTCACTCGTGTGTGCAGTCTGAAAAGGTTTGGCCTCTGATCCGTTACAATGGCAGTTACCAGAGGCCAGGGATAATGTGTGCAGGGGACGGATGGAGAAAGGTCGATGCCTGGGCGCCAAGCAACAGAGAGGAGCAAGAAACTCTAGCATGCTGCGGCATATTAGGGCGACGGGAGGTAACAAAAATGCAGTGGCCATTTGAAAAGCCTACAAGAGTCAGGCGCTGGCGGCTCACACCTGTGGTCCTAGCTTCTTGGGAGGCTGAGATTGGGAGGATAGTGGTTCAAGGCCGGCCTGGGCAAACAGCTCATGAGACCCCACCTCCAATATAACCCGAGCAAAAATGGACTGGAGGTGTGGCTCGAGCGGTAGAGCGCCTGTTTGCAAGTGTGAAGCCCTGAGTTCAAACCCTGATCTGCCCCTCAAAAAAAATCTAAGTAGGAATTTTAGGCAAGTAGACTAAAGTAGAAATGGACCCAGAACAAGAAACTTCACCTCCATTGATACAGAAAGGGAAGTGGTAAAATTCAACCTTATTTTTAATAAAACATTTACTAAAATAGGAATGGAATTACTTTAACTTGATAAACTTATGTTCCAGAAGCCTACAGTAAACATCAGAAAAAAGGAAATGCATAATCTTTAAGGGTCAACAAGTCAAAGGGGTCCAACTTTACGTCCACTATAGTTTAAAAATGGGAAGTATTTTGCAGCTTTCACTACTTTCAGGTGGTATCATCTACGTAGAAGACTCTATAGACTCGAACTATTAGAACAAGCTGCAGTGTAAACTAAGCCAACAAAAATTCTTCTCCCATACATTTCTCTATATAAGCATTAATCAATTAAAGATATAATTAAAATGAAAACTCTTGGGCTGGAGGCAGGCTCAAATGGCAGAGCACTTGCCTAATAAGTGCAAGGCCCAAAGTTCAAATCCCACTCCTGCCCCCAAAAAGAAAAAAAAAAAAAAAAATAGCTGGGAGCTGGTGGCTTACACCTGTAATCCTAGCTACTTAGGAGGTAGAGATTAGGAGGACTGTGGTTCAAAGCCAGCCCGGGTAAATGGTGCCCAAGACCCTATCTATCTCGAAAAAAATCCATCACACAAAAAAAGGGCTGGTGGAATGGCTCGAGATGTAAGCTCTAAATTCAAGCCTAGTACTGCAAAGTAAACTCATAAATTAAATAAAATAAAAACTCTTTAAGTATCTAAGGATTTTAAAAACTTTGTGTTAAAGTGCTAAAATACACACAGGAAAGCACATGAATCACGTTGAGGAAGTTTCACAATTGAACACATGCGTAACCTAGCCCAAGAAGAAATGGCACCTGGAAGCCTTGTGCAGACGCCAGGGACAGGACTGTCCTGACACCTAGCACCAGGTAAGTTTTGCCTGTTTTCGAACCTCAGAAGTAGGAGCCTATAGCGTGTATGCATGTGTGTATATGTGTGTACACGCACATACATACATTTTTTTTTTGACAGGGTCTTGCTATGCAGCCCAGGCTAGCCTCAAACTCCTGATCCTCCTGCCACAGCCTCCTGAGTGCTAAGACCGTAGGCTTGTGCAACCATGCTTGGTTTAGTAGGTATACTTTTTAAAATTGAAATTAAAAGGAAGAGATTAGCCCCAAAAGGGGTTAGTATGACACATATTTGCAAGAAACACCAACCGTGAGTCAAATGAAATGACGGCCATGTGAAAAATGGCCACAATTTAAGTGGGTGGCTGAAGCACCTTCAAACTTAAGGAGACTGAACTGGGCGAGTCACAAGACCTGGTTTTTGAGCTCGCTTTTGTCATTTACTGCGTAACTCCAGGCAGGTTGGCTAACACTTTGCTTTCCCCCTAAAATTATCATGTACACAGCGAAAGTAGGTTATGGAGCCAGACAAATATATCATGCATTAAATGAAGTCAGAATCAGTTGTTTTCTTGGAGGACCGAACTCAGGGCCTTACACTTGCCAGGCAAGCGCTCTTCCACTGAGCTAAATCCCCAACCCCAACATTGACAAACCCAAACTGCTGACTGTTATAAATGGAACCAAGGCCTCCCCTTTATTCAACTAAACTAATTAATTACCTAAAAGGTATCCATCAGATGTGGAATGGCAAAGTTAGTTCTGCCTCTATTTTAAAAGCAGAGAAGACAATATAGATATTTTCCATATTGCCCTTCAATTCTCTCAAAGCAAATCTCTCAAAGCTAAGCTCTAGCCCATGTTTGGAAAAAAAAAAAAAAAAAAAAAGACAAGTCGCTGGGCGCCAGTGACTCGCACCAGTAATCCTAGCTGCTTGGGAGGCTGAGGTCATGAGGATCTTCAAGGCCGGTACAGGCAAACAGTTCTTGAGGCCCCATCTCCAAAATAACCACAGCAAAATGGACTAGAGGTGAGGCTCAAGCGGTAGAGCTGTACAAGGGTGGAACCCTCAGTTCAAAGCCCAGTCCCACCAAAAAAAGAAAAAGGCCCAAGTCGAGTCCTAGTCCACTTTCTTCCTTAAACAATGCAAGAAGAATACAAACCTCAGCCGCAGAACTACGAAAACCCCCCCACCTGCTCAAAGTCCACCAAGCTGAAGAGTGGCTGCTGCTCGAGCCGGTGTCCTCCTGCTTCTTCAAAATGGACCCTGCACAATAGGCAGGTGCTGTGGAAGGACGAGGAGACGGCCAGGCCAGGTAAGGGCTCTGGGCGGGGCAGCAGCCTCTCGGGCAAACCTGTCCGACCGCGCAGCTCTTGCAGCCAACTGCTGCTCCACTTACCCTGACCAGGCCTGCTTTGGGCCACCAAACGGGACAGAGACTTGCCCAGGTGCGGCGTGCTGGGCAAGGAGATCCCTACCTTTTCTAGTGAGGTTCACCTTTTGATTCTCAAACACCTGAACAGATTCTGCAACAAAGAGGATTTTTTCAGCAACTCTCACTGGAATGTACGATGGCAAGATTTCTACCCGTGGGGAAAACTGCTTCAGGCGCTCGCCAAGGAAATAACCAGTGTGAGATGCCCAAAAGGACGGGAAAACATCCAGGAACCTTCCCAACCCTTTTCTACAAGCAGGGCAAATATGGCAAACCTGAGGTTGCACAGCGCTTAAATCACCAGCATTTCATTTCCAGGCAGTAGCGTAACGGTGACATTTTTACCGCTGGGATTTGAGTACTCACTTTGCCTCTGCTACTGTGCAAAAGCCTGGGCTGTTGATCCGCCTCCGTACTTGTGCAGGGAAAGACCGAGCTGGCGTTTCTTCAGGTCTCATACATTTGCTGTTCCGTTCCCCGGGCCCTCTCCCAGGCCCTCTCCCTCTCTTGCTCTGCACTCTTCTGGGACAATCCGATCACCCTCCGTGGCTCCGCCAGGCATCGTGACGGCCATTTAGAATACTTTTGGGTCACAAGCCTCTTTGCAATTATAAAAGTTTAGACCCTTCAGACAAATGAACAAACAGAGCATTTCAGAGAACCTCCCGCCCATCCATGGACCCTGGGTTAACTGAGCTACAACTGACGACTCCATATTCAGACTCAAAGCGTATGCCACATTGCCTTCATGAGGCCCAGGCTCAACCTACTGCACATCCACAGGTTCCTCAAACTCAACATGCCCCAAACTAGACCCGTCTAGGACCGGGGGTAAAGCTCAGTGGTACAGCACTTGCCTGGCATGCACGAGACCTGGCTTTGAGCCCCAGCACCAGCAATTCCATTCTCTTTCGTCACTACTTGCCCAGCTCCTGAAGGCAGAAACTCTCCTTTGACACATAGCCAACCAGCCACGATAGCTGCCGGTTCCATCTCCTAAACCTCTCTCAAATTCCCTTCTTCATACTCACTGCTCCCACCCCTGACGCTATTCTTTCTCACCTAAGTCCCCTCAATACTCTTTTAACTGGTCCACTCACCTCTAATCTTGACTTTTTTGCTCTGTTTTTTTTTGGTGGTACTGGGGTTTGAACTCAGGGCCTCATGCTTGCTAGGCAGGCTCTTTCCTACCTGAGCTTTTCTACCAGCTCCAACCCCGACTCCGAATAAGTGATTCTCCACACAGCATCCAGAGTGATCTTTATAAAGTCTGGTCATGTGACTCTGTGGTCTAAAACTCCTCAACGGCTACCAGCCCTTTTCAGGTTCAAGTTCAAATTCCCGTCGTTTACAAGGGCCTTTAGGATCTTTCTTCTGCTTAAATCAACAGCTTCATCAACTGCCTCCTGCCCTCTCCCGCTCTGACACCTCACGCCTTGTACTTCAATTTTACTTGACCATATCAATTGAATTACTAGTGATCCTTCATTATTCTCTGCCTCTATATACAATATTCCCTATGCCTGAACATGTCCCGACCTCTCTGTCCAAACTCTTTGCAATACAGACCTACAATTCACGGAAACGTGCGCTCTATAGTTACTCCAAGACCCTCCTCTAAGAAATGCTCCAAGAACGTTCTTTTTCAGAACATTTGTTACATTGTAATATGACTGTCTACTTTTCTCTATCATCCGCTATAGGTTTCTTTACGACAGCCAGGCGCGGGTGATTTAAGCCTGTACTCGTAGCTACTCATGTAGCAGAGGTCGGGAGGATCACAGTCTGAGGCTAGTCCGGGTTTTTTTTTAAAAAAAGATAAAACCCTATCTCAAAAATACCCAACATACACATAAACAAAAAGAGCCAGTGGTAGGGCACCGGCCTAACAAGTGTGAGGCCCTGAGTTCAAACCCCAGTAGCACCAAAACATTTCTTAAGATATTTTTGTCCATGTAGCTGGGACACCTAGACCAGTACCTAACACGTAACAGGCATTCAATGAAATATAACAGGATAAATGAGTAACTGGATAGACAGATGGACGGTACAGGATTTGAAGGAGTCTATTCAGAACTCCAAACCACATTCAAGTATGATATTTTAAGTACTTTTGAAAATGCCACAACGTACCCCTACCCAGCACCAAAAAAAAAAGACAAAACTTCAAACCAAATTTGAAACGATAAGGTAGCTAATATTTGTAAAGCCAAGACTTACTATTAACCTTGCCAGTCCATGTAATGTGAAAAGGGGAAACAAAGGGATTTTCACAATCGTATTTTCTATTTTGTAGTTTCACACTAGCTAAGAGAAAGCCCCATGTTTACATCTAAGGCTGGACATATGGCTCAAATGGTAGAGAGCCTGCCTGCCTAGCAAGTGCGAAGCCCTGGGTTCCAATGCCAGTAACACCAAAAAAACAAAAAAAGAAAGAAAGAAAAAGGTCAATGTTTACATCTTAAGAATTTTGTTGAAAATGGTAAGTAGCGGGAGGCAGCAGAAAGCGTGCTTCCTGAAGTAAAATCATTGAGAGACACTGGAGAACATCTCACAGGAAAAACCACTGAGAAGAGGCAAAACTCCAACTCCCCCACACCCCCAGCCCACGCGCAGCATCCCCACTCCACGGTAAATGGAGAAACCAGGACACCAGACGCCAGCTCCTACCCGCCGGAGAGACGCGGACCACCAGGGGAGCTAAGCGGCACGCGGTTCCCCCACAGACGGCCCTGGGCCAGATCAGCACAGCCCCCTGGACAGACGGACCCCCACCCGGTGGCCGGGTGAGTGCTAAGCTCACGCCGCCAGCAACAGCAGGCTGACAGCAGCGGGCAGGTGAGCCCCAGCCCCAGGTAGCCGTTCACAGAACTGTCTGCAGGCTCTTTTTTTCTTTCCTTTTTTCCTTCTCTCTCCCTTTGATAAGACAACGACTGAACTACAACCTCATGCTGACTTACTGAAACTGTACTGCATTTGAACTTGGGATATTTTGTTGTGCTTTGGGTTTTTTGTTTGTTTCTTTGTTTTGGTTTTTTGCTTTTTTTCCCCTTTGATGAGACAACAGCAGAACTACTTCTGAGACACCATCTCCAGAAATGGAGGCTGAGCGACGAACACCAAAATTATCAAGACAGAAACTTTACTGCAGTTGAACTTGGGGATTTTTTTTTAAATCCTCTCTCTGTCTCTCTAATGCCTGTTTGGCTTACTGCTGATTATACACTACCTCTCCCTGTTTATTTCTTTGACAGTTTTGTTTTTTACTAGTTTTTTTGTATTTCCCTTCTTCTTTACCTTCTTTGCTTTCCCTCTCCTTTCACCCTTCCATTCTAGATCTCACCATTGTTATTATTGCAAGCTAGAAAGTACTTAATTGCACACAGTACAGGGACAGTAACAATAGATGGGAATGATGGCAATGATGGGAAGATGGAAAAAAGAGGGAAACCAGTTTCCCCCCAGCAATAAATCAGTACAGGAACCAGAGGGGAATGAAGAAAACAGATACTCAGATCCAGACTCCAACAAAACGAAGATAAACGATGCCAAAGGACCCAGTGAAGCCCACAAGAGCACCCTGAAAGAAGATATATGGCAAGTAATCGATGAGAATTGTATAGAGATGATACTGGACAGGGTCAACCAAAATGTACAGGAGACACTCAGGAAATTCCAAGACATCAAAAATAGAGAATTTGAGAAAGCACAGGAAGAAATAAAAGAAACCACAGAAGCACTGTATAAACACCAAAGTGAAACAAAGACCATGATGAATAAAGAGATAAACGAACTCAGGAAGAAAATACGCATATTAAAGAGGAAGCAACTCAGGATCTGGAAAACCTCAGAAAAAAGATCGAAACAGAATTGGCAAAACCAAATGGAAGGCCAACCCAGGAGAATAGAACAAACGGAAGATGGAATCTCAGAACTCGAAGATGAAATGATAATAAAAGAAAACTGAAGAACTATTACTTAAAACTCAAGACCTGTGAAAAGAAAATGCAAGAACTCACTGACTCCGTCAAAAGGCCAAACCTGATCATCACGGACATGGAAGAAGAAGAGGTGCAAGCAAAAGACATGTGTGATATATTCACCGATTACAGAAAACTTCCCAAACCTAGAGAAATCTATGCCCATACAGGTACACGAAGCCTCCAGAGCCCCAAACAGACTGGATCAAAATAGAACTACCCCATGGCATGTCATCATAAACACAATAAGTACAGAGAACAGAGAAAGAATAGTGAAGGCTGCAAGAGAGAAAAAACAAGTAACACACAAAGGCGAACCCATCAAAATCACAGCAGACTTCTCAACAGACACATTAAAAGCAAGAAGAGTGTGGGGTGAGGTCTTCCGGGCACTGAATGAAAATAACTTCAACCCCAGGATGCTCTACGAGCAAAGCTATCATTCAAAACAAGCCTTGTATGCACATATGAATAATAAAAGAAAAATGAAAAAAAAAAAAATAGATGGAGCACTAAAAGTCTCCCATGATAAGCAGACACTAGAACGATATGTGACCACAAAGCCACCACTACAAAGGATTCCTCAAGGGATTCAGCACACGGAAAATGAAGCCCAACTTAACCATGAAAGGGCAGGCAGCTCCAAATGTTTTTCGGGATAGTGAACATTTCACGTGTTTTTCAGCCATTTGGACTTCTTCCTTTGAAAGAGCTCTGTTCAGTTCATTTGTCCTTTTCTTCATTGGGTCATTGATTTTTTGGAAGTTCACTTTTTTTAGCTCTCTGTATATTCTGGTTATTCATCTCTTGTCAGATGTATAGCTGGCAAAGATTTTCTCCCATTCTGTGAACAGCCTCTTCCATTTGGTGACCACCGTTTCTTCTGTTGTGCAGAGGTTTTTGCACAACAGAAGAAGTTTCAGTTCCTATAGGAAGACCCTGAATTCACTGTGATACTTGTACAGGGTGAAAGACATGGATCTGATTTCAGTTTTCTGCAGGCAGATACCCAGTTTTCCCAGCAACATTTGCTGAAGAGGCTGTCTTTTCTCCATTGTATGTTTTTGGCACCTTTGTCAAAACTCAAGTGGGCATAGCCTCATGGCTTCATATCTGGGTCCTCTGTTCTGTTCCACTGGTCTCCATGCCTGCTTTTGTGCCAGTGCCATGCTGTTTTTATTGCTATGGCTCTGTAGTTACGGTTTTTGTGATACTGGGTATTGTGACACCGCCAGCGTTGCTCTTTTGGCTCAGTTTTGTCTTGGCTATTCACGGTCTCTTGTGCTTCCAAATGAAGTTTGAGGTTGAATTTTCAAGCTCTGTAATGCATGTCACTGGAACTTTGATGAGGATTGCACTGAACCTGTAGACTGAATAGTCATTTAAGTGACTTCCATCTTTATTTTTCTTTTGCACCTAGTGATTTTCTCATTATGGGATAGATATTTTTAAGGATCGTGATGTAAAAACATGGGCTACTCAAATACACGTTTAGACATGGCAAGCAATATCTGGCCATGTAATGGGAATCCCACAAGGATAATGAAATCCAAACTTAAAAAGGATCGCCTTGAGTTTGTCCTGGTAGCAAAATCCTGGCTTTGCTCCTTTACTTCATAACCCTCTCTTTGCAATGCCTTGAGCCATCACAGGGATTTCCTGGGCTTCTCTGCTCATGGGGCTTTTCCCTCCTGGTCATAACTTTCCTCCGAGGGATACCTCAGAGGACCTGAAAAGAAAACCTGTGAGAAGTCACTTGACCCACGCCCCATCCTATCCCCAATCCCTAAGTAAGCCATAACTTCCTTTTCTAATGCACTTCGAACTGGACGCAAACCCCCACAGCTGTGCTTGTGACTGTTTCCAGGATTTGACCACCACGGATCGGTGGAAATCCAGCCTTGCCAAACTGAATTGCATTTTAACAATCCATACAACGTAAACTCGTTCTATCGTCCACGGAAAGGGCACGGCTCAGGAGATAAATATTGGGGACATGCTGCATGATAAGAAATCTGTGCAGTGCTTCCCAAAGGCAATCCCCCCTCCTGCCAGCACCATCAGCATTACCTATGGACCGGGCAAAAGCACAAATTCTCAGATCGGGCCCACAATCTGGGTTTTAGGAAGCTCTCCAGGTAATCTCATGCACAATCAATTATGAGAACCGATGCACTGAAGAAACCAGTCCCGTAGAGCTGGAATCCCAAATGCAAGGAAAAGTCTATTGCAGGTAAAGGGACAACTCAGGCTACTGATGAGGCGCATGCGTTCCCCAGCTTCACTGCCTCCATGTCCTTCAGGCTTCTTTTTAATCAATTCCTTTGAAGTATAATTTACGTATCTTACATTCATCCATCTTACACATGTTATTTAACATCTTTTAGTGGATTCAGAGCACGGTGCAACAACCACAATTCAGTTCTACAACATCCCATGAGTGCAAAGATAACAGCCCTCGCGCCCGTTTGCCGTCAGTCCCGTTCTCAGCCTCAGCCCATGCTCTTGATCACCTCGTTTTTATAGCACACTCGCTTGTTTCTCTACCACCATCCTAGCAGGAGAGCAGGTTCACCCATCTGCAATCCCCCTGTTCGCTTCCCACTCTCCTTCCTATACGAACGAAGGCCGAAAGTCAACTGAGACGTGCAGCCCTGTGCTCTCACCGCGGAGTCTCCTGCCCGTGCTTTGAGAGCTTGCCTGGTGGTTAAGAGCTCTTCGGGGTCAGAGAGACTGTTTATAACCCGGTTCCACCACTGACTCGCACCTGTGTGACCCTGAGCTCGTTCCTTAGCCGGTTTAGTCTGTTAGAGGATTGAACAGCACTGAGCGCAGCCCTGGGATAGGCCGAGTGCATGGTAAAAGCTGGGCGTTGCAATGTAGCAGGGCAATCAGTTCTGCAAAGCACCTCTTGACTGGTTTTTTGGTTGGGCACGGCATGAATGTAGCACTTAAATGTCTGTGGTCACCCAGGAAAAAATAACGCAGCAATGTGGTAAACTAATCAATCAACTAGCTATATTCATCAAGGTGAACACGTCTAGATATGGAGGGTTGAGCTGAGTTTTAGGGTTCTGTGCTTGGTAGGCGGGAGCTCCACCACTCGAGTGGTGCCACAGCCCAAGCTGGGCATGTTTCATCCATCAGGTCCAACATGGATCGATTTAGCAGGAAAGCAGATTCTTCTTCCAATGTGAACCTTAAAGCGTTTGTTCTTCAGCATTATCAACTCTGCCCAGGAATATTTAACAAAATAAGCTTCTGTGGTTGCACGCAGTGAGTTACTGATTCTCACAAACCTGCCAGCACCTTAACCACACACCTACCACCGTCTTTCTTTTTAAGGACTTTCTACTCCTCAAAATCTTTACCCAACAGTTACATATTCCTCATATATACATATTCCTCATATATACATATTCCTCATATATATACGTGTTCTTCATATATATAAATATACATATTCTTCATATATATGTATACATATTCTTCATATATATATACATATTCTTCATATATATACATATTCCTCATATATATATTCTTCATATATATAAATATACATATTCTTCATATATATGTACATATTCTTCATATATATAAATATACATATTCTTCATATATATACATATTCCTCATATATATACATATTCTTCATATATATATACATATTCTTCATATATATACATATTCCTCATATATATACGTATTCTTCATATATATAAATATACATATTCTTCATATATATACATATTCCTCATATATATACATATTCTTCATATATATATACATATTCTTCATATATATACATATTCCTCATATATATACATATTCTTCATATATATAAATATACATATTCTTCATATATATACATATTCCTCATATATATACATATTCCTCATATATATACATATTCTTCATATATATAAATATACATATTCTTCATATATATACATATTCCTCATATATATACATATTCCTCATATATATAAATATACATATTCTTCATATATATACATATTCCTCATATATATACATATTCTTCATATATATAAATATACATATTCTTCATATATATACATATTCCTCATATATATACATATTCTTCATATATATATACATATTCTTCATATATATACATATTCCTCATATATATACATATTCTTCATATATATATACATATTCTTCATATATATACATATTCCTCATATATATACATATTCTTCATATATATATATACATATTCCTCATATATATACATATTTTTCATATATATACATATATATATAATACACTTTGATCCTCTTTACCCCCAGCATCCTCTCCTTTTCCCTTCCTTCCTCCAACTGATTCCCTCCCCACATTCCCTCTTTTATACTACACACCATCATTATTATTATCATTATTCTGCATATGAGTGAAAACATGCAATGTTTGGCTTTCTGAACTTGGCTTACTTTGCAAGCAGATATTGTTGAATGAATAAGTTAACAAGTAAAACGTAAGGAAAACCACAGTCTTCTAAAAAGACTGTAAGACAACATTAATTATTAATATTTCATTGGTGCTTAACAGAGCAAAAGGAAAATGGGAAGTGCTTACCTTTTGACTCCTAATTTGCTCTACTACAACCATCACAGAGGGAAAAAGGAGCTGCAACTGCAATGAGGAGATTAAGAGTAGGTAATCAAGTGCAGGGGCCAAAAAACACCTTAGGAATTGCTTTTGTTTCTGAATCGTCCAACTTAAAATAACACGGCAACACTACCGAACCGTCAAGATCTTATGTCCTAAATCAATGTGATGTCAGGATTAGCTGCAAACAGGAAGAAAATGTCAGACAGAAGCAGTTTCTACTTCTGAAGCTGGCATAATTGTCAATATTGATATCAATTGAGCACTCATATAAGACTAAATTAACTGAATTTAACCTAAATTCAGAACTCTTTAAGCAGTTCCTGTCCAGCAAAACGTAAAATGCACAAAACAAAACGTTGGGCTCTAACACCTTAAGGAAAAATGTTCTTAAAATCGTGCCATAAATTAAATTATTTCAACCACAGGAACAGATTGCAAGGCATTTTGTTATTTGGGCAGCTTACCTGATCTAAAGAGTAAGAGCTATGAAAACTCGAAAATCTGATTAAGACTAATCTGTTGTTCGTCTTCGGCTCAACAGAAATGATAATTTATAGAAAATTGTTATGATTTTTAGTTGATAAAGAAACCAAAGCCGAGAGCTCTTACAAACTCATTCAGGAGCCTCTGCCACGATCTGTAAGCCACTTGGATCATGGCTCGGGCAATCACAGAGCACTGTGCCCCTCCAGTCTTGCGGAAAATAGCTTATTGTCAACTAACGACACTCCTCAAAGGCCAGGTCATGTTCAGGAACAAGCTTGAATCTGCTGTCCCACAGATGTTGTTTCCTGTGTCTTCTCTTTCTCACCTCTTGTTCCAAATCAAGCAGTGCTTGACGATAAGGCTGCGAAACTGAATCCGACCCTGTGCAGAAGGCCCTCGGTAGGTTCCATGTAACCCACCTTGTCCCTGCTGAGATGCATGGTGGTCCTGAGCTGAAACAAAGGGAAGTCACCTTCTCAGGACCTGAGACCCAAGGAAGATATTATCCCTCATTACTAATCTCCAACGGCGACGGACGTCTCTCTGTAACTCAATTCTGACCTTACCATTCCCAGCTTAAAACCCTTTGGTGTTTTTTTTTTTATGTCCCAGAATAATATCCAAATTCTTGTGCGTGGCAGACAACAACTTCTGCATTTTGACTTTCACCTATTTCTCCAGAATTGTTTTTACTCCTTCCAACTAACATCATTTGTAGGCTACTCGCAGGCTACCAGATGTACCTTGCTTCTGTCTCTTGCTCCTGTGAATTAGGTCTTGTGCTCCACTCACAGCTGCAGCTGCAGACCTCATCTTTCTGACAAGCACCCTTCTTGCAAGACCCAGCTTAAGCACTTCTTGTCTGCAAAGCGCTTTCAAAGCCTCCCTAGGGAATTATTAGTTCCACATTGTTGCTTTCATTTCTATTTAGTGTTTGAATTGTACTTTTATTTAGAGGTACTTTTCACTAGGCCAGAGCTTCATAAAGACAAGGACCAGAATTTACTCATCTTTGTATCTCAGCACAGTTCTTTGAATAGGGGGTAAATAAATATTCACTAAATAAATAACATGACCTTAATCCTTCTCTTAATGCTCTTTCTTGCAAAACAGGCACTCAGCTGCTTGAGCCACACCTCCAGTCCGTTTTGCTCCGGTTATTTTGGAGATGGGGGACAGGAGGAGAGGAGAGGAGGAGAGGAGAGGAGAGGAGAGGAGAGGAGGAGAGGAGAGGAGAGGAGGAGAGGAGGAGAGGAGAGGAGAGGAGGAGAGGAGAGGAGAGGAGAGG
>NC_133405.1:145304062-145376562 GCF_047511655.1 Castor canadensis
GACTCAGGGTCAGTGTCAATCCCCTTGGATGTAGTGGGACTCAGGGTCAGTAACAATGCCCTTGGTTAATGTGGGGACTCAGGGTCAGTATCAATCCCCTTGGATGTAGTGGGGACTCAGGATCAGTATCAAGCCCCGTAGATGTAGTGGGACTCAGGGTCAGTATCAATACCCTTGGTTGATGTGGGGACTCAGGGTAAGTATCAATCCCATGTATGTACTGGGACCCAGGGTCAGTATCAATGCCATGTATTTAGTGGGACTCAGGGTCAGTAACAATGTCCTTAGATGGAGTGGGGACTCAGGGTCAGTATCAATCCCCTTGGATTTAGTGGGGATTCAGTGTAAGTATCAATGCCCTTGGATGTAGTGGGACTCAGGGTCAGTGTCAATCCCCTTGGATGTAGTGGGACTCAGGGTCAGTGTCAATCCCCTTGGATGTAGTGGGACTCAGGGTCAGTGTCAATCCCCTTGGATGTAGTGGGACTCAGGGTCAGTGTCAATCCCCTTGGATGTAGTGGGACTCAGGGTCAGTGTCAATCCCCTTGGATGTAGTGGGACTCAGGGTCAGTGTCAATCCCCTTGGATGTAGTGGGACTCAGAGTCAGTGTCAATCCCCTTGGATGTAGTGGGACTCAGGGTCAGTAACAATGCCCTTGGTTAATGTGGGGACTCAGGGTCAGTATCAGTCCCTTGGATGTAGTGGACTCAGGGTCAGTATCAACCCCTTTTGGAATCCCTGCCTGGTTGTGGAGCAGCGTCAGGTGGTTGAGCAAAGACAGCGGGATTACGGTTAGGTTGTGACTCGGTGCAGGCGGTGTTACGCCGGGAGGAAGCGTGAGGTGCGGCAGGGGCTGCGAGGGGACGGCTGAGGACGAAGCCGGCTGCGTTGCTTCCTTTGCAGGGTTGGACGGGCACTGCCAGGAGTTCATCGCAGTGGGAAGAAAGCAAGAGGACGGCGCGGGACCCAGGCCACGGGCGGGACGAACCCGGGAAGTCATTCAAATAGCAATCAATATTTGAAATCCCAAAGTCAGTTCTATAAGTCATTCAGATACCAATGGAGACTTCAAGCCTCATAGTTCTATAAGTCACTCAAATTGCCTCAAGGTTTGAAATCCCATAGTCAGTCTGTAAGTCATTCAAATACCAATGGTATTTGAAATTCCATAGCCAGTTCTTTAGTCATTCAAATAGCAATTGAGAATTGAAATCTCCTAGTTCAGTAAGTCATTCAAATAGCAATCAAGATTTGAACTCCCATATTCAGTTCTGTAAGTCATTCAAATACCAATAGAGATTAGAAATCCCATAATGAGTTCTGTAAGTCACTCAAATAGCAATAGACATTTGAAAACTCATGGTCAGTTCTGTAAGTCATTCAAATAGCAATCGGGATTTGAAGTCTCATAGTTCTGTAAGTCATTCAAATAGCAATAGAGATTAGAATCCCATAGTCAGTTCTGTAAGTCACTCTCCTGTCTACAACCCATCTATCTGTGTATTTATCTATCATCCATCTCTCTATCTTCTATCTATGAGAGATACCTGTGCTGGATCTTGGAGGATTATGGTGGTGGAGAAGGAGTGAGTAATGGGTTAATCTGATTAAAACACAATATATACAGAACGGAAGTCCCAAGACAAAACCCTTTGGACAATCAATAGTCACTTGATTAATATTCAACAATATTCACTCAATTAATGTTCATCAATATTCACTCAATTCACGTTCATCAATATTCACTCAATTAATATTCATCAGTATTCACTCAATTAACGTTCATCAATATTCACTCAATTCACATTCATCAATATTCACTCAATTGATGTTCATTATTCACTCAATGAATGTTCAATATTCACTCAATTCATGTTCATCAATATTCACTCAATATTCATCAGTATTCACTCAATTAATGTTCATTGTTCATTCAATTAATGTTCATTAATATTCACTCCATTAACGTTCATCAATATTCACTCAATTAATGTTCATTAATATTCACTCAATTAACGTTCATCAATATTCACTCAATTAACGTTCATCAATATTCACTTGATTAATGTTCATCAATATTTACTCGATTCACGTTCATCAATATTCACTCAATTAATATTCATCAGTATTCACTCAATTAATGTTCAGTATTCACTCAATTAACGTTCATCAATATTCACTCAATTAACGTTTGTCAATATTCACTCAATTCACGTTCATCAATATTCACTCAATTGATGTTCATTATTCACTCAATTAATGTTCATCAATATTCACTCAATTCACGCTCATCAATATTCACTCAATTGATGTTCATTATTCACTCAATGTTCATCAATATTCACTCAATTCATGTTCATCAATATTCACTCAATTAATATTCATCAGTATTCACTCAATTAACGGTCATCAATATTCACTCAATTCACATTCATCAATATTCACTCAATTGATGTTCATTATTCACTCAATGAATGTTCAATATTCACGCAATTCATGTTCATCAATATTCACTCAATATTCATCAGTATTCACTCAATTAATGTTCATTGTTCATTCAATTAATGTTCATTAATATTCACTCCATTAACGTTCATCAATATTCACTCAATTAACGTTCATCAATATTCACTCAATTAACGTTCATCAATATTCACTTGATTAATGTTCATCAATATTTACTCGATTCACGTTCATCAATATTCACTCAATTAATATTCATCAGTATTCACTCAATTAATGTTCATCAATATTCACTTGATTAATGTTCATCAATATTTACTCGATTCACGTTCATCAATATTCACTCAATTAATATTCATCAGTATTCACTCAATTAATATTCATCAGTATTCACTCAATTAACGTTCATCAATATTCACTCAATTAACGTTCGTCAATATTCACTCAATTAACGTTCGTCAATATTCACTCAATTCACGTTCGTCAATATTCACTCAATTCACGTTCATCAATATTCACTCAATTAACGTTCATCAATATTCACTCAATTGATGTTCATTATTCACTCAATTAATGTTCATCAATATTCACTCGATTCACGTTCATGAATATTCACTCAATTCATATTCATCAGTATTCACTCAATTAATGTTCAGTATTCACTCAATTAACGTTCATCAATATTCACTCAATTAATATTCATCAGTATTCACTCAATTAATGTTCAGTATTCACTCAATTCACGTTCATCAATGTTCACTCAATTAACGTTCGTCAATATTCACTCAATTCACGTTCGTCAATATTCACTCAATTCACGTTCATCAATATTCACTCAATTCACGTTCATCAATATTCACTCAATTAACGTTCATCAATATTCACTCAATTGATGTTCATTATTCACTCAATTAATGTTCATCAATATTCACTCAATTCACGCTCATCAATATTCACTCAATTGATGTTCATTATTCACTCAATGAATGTTCAATATCCACTCAATTCATGTTCATCAATATTCACTCAATATTCATCAGTATTCACTCAATTAATGTTCATTATTCATTCAATTAATGTTCATTAATATTCACTCAATTAACGTTCATCAATATTCACTCAATTAATGTTCATTAATATTCACTCAATTAACGTTCATCAATATTCACTCAATTGATGTTCATTATTCATTCAATTCACGTTCATCAATATTCACTCAATTCACGTTCATCAATATTCACTCAATTAACGTTCATCAATATTCACTCAATTGATGTTCATTATTCACTCAATGAATGTTCAATATTCACTCAATTCATGTTCATCAATATTCATTCAATATTCATCAGTATTCACTCAATTAATGTTCATTATTCATTCAATTAATGTTCATTAATATTCACTCAATTCACGTTCATCAATATTCACTCAATTCACATTCATCAATATTCACTCAATTGATGTTCATTATTCACTCAATGAATGTTCAATATTCACTTAATTCATGTTCATCAATATTCACTCAACGTTCATCAATATTCACTCAATTAATGTTCATTAATATTCACTCAACGTTCATCAATATTCACTCAATTGATGTTCCTTATTCACTCAATTAATGTTCATCAATATTCACTCGATTCACGTTCATGAATATTCACTCAATTAATATTCATCAGTATTCACTCAATTAATGTTCAGTATTCACTCAATTAACGTTCATCAATATTCACTCAATTAACGTTCGTCAATATTCACTCGATTCACGTTCATCAATATTCACTCAACGTTCATCAATATTCACTCAATTCACGTTCATCAATATTCACTCAATTAACGTTCGTCAATATTCACTCAATTCACGTTCATCAATATTCACTCAATTCACGTTCATCAATATTCACTCAATTCACGTTCATCAATATTCACTCAATTAATGTTCATTAATATTCACTCAATTCACGTTCATCAATGTTCACTCAATTCACGTTCATCAATATTCACTCAATTCACGTTCATCAATATTCACTCAATTAATGTTCATTAATATTCACTCAATTCACGTTCATCAATGTTCACTCAATTAACGTTCGTCAATATTCACTCAATTAACGTTCATCAATATTCACTCAATTAATAAAATGAAGGCCAGGAGGGGAAAACAGGTCTTTTCTTGGGGATGGGCAGCAGGGGCAGCTGGAGGGACACCAGGAAGGGGGATGAGGGCGAACGGCGAAGCGTTTTGTCTTTATTTATGCAGCGGTGGGAGGGGCGGATGACACGAGGAAAGGGTGAGGGAGGTGACCTCGGGGGGATATTTCGCACCCGTGAACAGAAGCGGAAAACCCTCGCGGTGTCCCGTGTCACCGCCCCTCGCGTCACCCACTCTTCGGGGCGCTGCTGCTGTGGACTGGGACCCGCGTACCCGCCAGGGCAGAAGCCCGTTCCTGTCCGCGCGTGCGGACAGCGCCTTCCCTTAACCCGCTGGCCAGGGGTGGGGCGTCGGGCCTCCTCCCTTTCCCGAGGTCTGTTGCTCGATCAACAAACCCTGGGCACAGGCTGAGCTGTGCAGGCCGAGCTCGCGGGAAGACAGAGGACAGACGGACGGACCGAAGGCAGAGAGATGGGGCGGACAGGACGCCGTCCGTCCTCCACCTCCAGGGCCTGAGGGTTGTGAACGCTGGGGTTCTGAGGGACGCACAGGAGTGCGGCGCCCATGTGCCCGGCAGCTGCCCGCAGAGGCCGCGCCGGGCAGAGGCCGCCATCTTGAACCCTTGCGTGCTGAGTCCGCCACCTGGCTGGGAGGGGCCGTCGGAAGCCTGGCCCTCCCGTGTCCCCTTGGGGTCACGGCACCTGGGGCAGCTGCCTGTCCTGGAATCCCTCCCACGCCACAGGGGGAGGAGCACGGCGCCATAAAACGCACCCCGGAGCCCTCACGGCGACGCTGAGCCCGGGGGTTGTTGACCGGCTGTGTGACCGACACGCCGGAGCTCCACGCAGGAGCGAAAGGTGCCACGATCGGCCTCCTCGGGAGCCTGGAGCCTGGGCAAGTAACCCGGACTGGAAATTCATTTCCTCCTCCTTTGCAGGTGGGATTAGGGAAGGGGCACAGGAAGGAGCGCACTCAAAGCGCGTGTTTGTTTCTTTAAGACGGTTGTTCAACAATTTGCACTGGGCCACCAAAACCCCGATGGCTTAAAAATCCTACATTCAGTCTTAAAAGGGAAGAACGTCACACATATTCACTTTATTAACTTCCCCCTCTATATTCAATCTTAAAATAGAACGTCACACATATTCACTTTATTAACTTCCCTCCTCTATATTCAATCTTAAAATAGAAGAACGTCACACATATTCACTTTATTAACTTCCCTCCTCTACATTCAATCTTAAAACAGAAGAACATCACACATATTCACTTTATTAACTTCCCTCCTCTATATTCAATCTTAAAAGGGAAGAACGTCACACATATTCACTTTATTAACTTCCCCCTCTATATTCAATCTTAAAATAGAACGTCACACATATTCACTTTATTAACTTCCCCTCTACATTCAATCTTAAAATAGAAGAACATCACACATATTCACTTTATTAACTTCCCCCTCTACATTCAATCTTAAAATGGAAGAACGTCACACATATTCACTTTATTAACTTCCCTCCTCTATATTCAATCTTAAAAGGGAAGAATGTCACACATATTCACTTTATTAACTCCCTCCTCTACATTCAATCTTAAAATAGAAGAACGTCACACATACTCACTTTATTAACTCCCTCCTCTACATTCAATCTTAAAATAGAAGAACATCACACATATTCACTTTATTAACTTCCCCCTCTACATTCAATCTTAAAATAGAAGAACATCACACATACTCACTTTATTAACTCCCTCCTCTACATTCAATCTTAAAATAGAAGAACATCACACATATTCACTTTATTAACTCCCTCCTCTATATTCAATCTTAAAATAGAAGAACATCACACATATTCACTTTATTAACTTCCCTCCTCTACATTCAATCTTAAAACAGAAGAACATCACACATATTCACTTTATTAACTTCCCTCCTCTACATTCAATCTTAAAACAGAAGAACATCACACATATTCACTTTATTAACTTCCCTCCTCTACATTCAATCTTAAAATAGAAGAACATCACACATACTCACTTTATTAACTCCCTCCTCTACATTCAATCTTAAAATAGAAGAACATCACACATACTCACTTTATTAACTTCTCCCTCTACATTCAATCTTAAAATAGAAGAACATCACACATATTCACTTTATTAACTTCCCTCCTCTATATTCAATCTTAAAATGGAAGAACATCACACATACTCACTTTATTAACTCCCTCCTCTATATTCAATCTTAAAATGGAAGAACATCACACATATTCACTTTATTAACTCCCCCTCTACATTCAATCTTAAAAGGGAAGAACGTCACACATATTCACTTTATTAACTTCCCCCTCTACATTCAATCTTAAAAGGGAAGAACGTCACACATATTCACTTTATTAACTCCCTCCTCTACATTCAATCTTAAAATAGAAGAACATCACACATACTCACTTTATTAACTCCCTCCTCTACATTCAATCTTAAAATAGAAGAACATCACACATATTCACTTTATTAACTTCCCTCCTCTACATTCAATCTTAAAATGGAAGAACATCACACATATTCACTTTATTAACTTCCCTCCTCTATATTCAATCTTAAAATGGAAGAACATCACACATACTCACTTTAACTCCCTCCTCTACATTCAATCTTAAAAGAGAAGAACATCACACATATTCACTTTATTAACTTCCCTCCTCTATATTCAATCTTAAAATAGAACATCACACATATTCACTTTATTAACTTCCTACTCTTACCGTTTCCACTATGGGACGTGGGGGCGGAGCCCACATGGTGGTGACGTCAGAGGAGGGAGGAGCCTGTGGGACACCGGGATGGAACCCACGTGGTTGTGACATACGGAGAGGGAGGAGCCTGCGGGGCGGTGATGGAAGGGGAGGGGCCCACGTGTGGTGACGTCAGAGGGGGCGGGGCCCGAGGGGCATGTGGGCGGGGCGTGTTGTTCCCCACCCCCTCCCCCCGCCCCAAGCAGAGAAGGCAGCTGTGATAGAAGCCGTCGGCAGGGCGCGAAAGGTGTCAGTTCTGATCATCTGCTGGACCCGTGGCCTTGCCTCGGTTTCCCCCACCTCCTCCCTCTGCCATGCGCCATGCCAGGCATGAAAAGCAAGGGCTGCCGTATCTCTACCCCCCCTCCATCTTTCTGGTATCTTGAGACAGGCTCTCACTACGCAGCCCAGGCCGGTCTCGAACTCGCGACCCTCTTGGTCGCCTGTACCACTGAACTGCACCGTCATGCCTCATCAGAAAATAACGCCTTATGGCAAAAAAATTTTCTTTCTGTTAAAAAAACAAATTTTCTCTTTAGGAAATTTCCGTTCCTAGACGGAAGAGTTTGACTAGTGCTGGACTACATTCCCCAGAATTCTGCAGCTCCCAGGAGCCTCTGCGGTGAGGGTTGAACAAAGGACTACGTTACCCAGAATCCCAGGGACTCGAGGCCCCCAGAAGCCTCTGCGGAGACGGCTGCGGACGTAAAACGTACGACAACACGCAGATCCCTCATGGCGCCTTGCGGGCCTGCAGTCTGCCGCTGCCCCAGTCCAGTGGGCGATTCGCTTCTGAGCCGCGGAATCTCCGCATATGAACAGCGGCCACCACGGCGCTGCACTCCACTATCCTAAAACGCAGCCGGTCCCTGGCAAAGTCTTAAAAACTACAGTTCCCAGAAGCCTCCGGCTGACTTCCGGTTCCGGCCTTTGTCCCTCCCCTGGGCGCTTTGTGACGTGTGAGGCGGCGCGCCTTTTGCGCATCACGGGATGAGGTCAAAGAGGGTGGGGCAGACTTGCCCTGTGCCAGGAGTTCAGCCGCCATTAGTGTGGCGCGGTCCCCTACGTGACCCTAATACTTCCTTTAGTGGCCGTCCCGGGGTTTAAAACTTAGCGCTTTGCTCCGCCTGGGCAGGCGTGCACCACGTGACCCACAGCCCCTTTCACTTAGTCATCTTTCAGGCAGAATGTTGTGCTTTTTACTGACGTTCCTGTGAACTGAGAGGAAACAACAACATGGCGGCCTTCGTGTTACTGAGCCTGGCTCCCTGCACTACCCTGGTGGACACCAGGAAACCTACAGATCCCGGGTCCTGTGTCGATGACTGAACCCGGACAAGCAGTTAAGACTCAAAGCAGATCTACTCCACGCACCTGGAGTTAAGAGTTTGAGCAAGCACAAGGTTTGTTGACAGGATAACAAAGCACCCCGACCCGGTGGGACTTAGGGAAAGAGCTAAGCAAATAATGGCTGCAGTTTATGGGATTGAATAGGAACCTGGCTTCAGGCAATCCTCCCTACTGTACTCTGAACCTACACCTATAATTGACTGACTATCTGATTACCTTCTTGCTAAATCCGACCATCTGGCTGCCCCCCCATCACTGTTTTTTTTTTAAGTCTCCCTAAATATTTTGCTTTTGCGGAAACTTTCCGTCTCCGTGATCTACAACCAAGTATTTCTGCCATTTTAGTTCCCCTCACACCAAAGCCCCAGGTGGAATGGGACTGCGGGTCCTTTATCTCTGACTAGTAATATTCCCAAGGAGCCAGACTAAGACACCAGGGCGGCCATTTCGAATCTCTACTCCCGCTCTTTGCATGGGGAGCAGGAAATGTCTGTCCCTTCCCCCCCCCACTTTTCCCCTGTGTCATCGGCAGAAGGGACAAAGGTGACAGACCAGAAAAGCCACCGACAGGACGTGGCGTGAGGGGGGGGTCAAAAAAAAATCCTATAAGGAAATGGTGCGATGCAGGCGGCATAAGGGAATATTACACACCCCGGAGCACTCAGCCCTGCACACTGAGGGATAAAATGCTTGCTGTCGCCATTTTGGGGTGAACCAGCCCATCTTGCAAGGCTGTCGTGACCGTCTAGCATTCACTCTACTACCGCTGGCTCTGAGTCGGCTGAGGGAAGTGAATTTCTCACGGTAATAAACTGACTATTTTTTTTGACATCTTGCTTGAACTCAAGACTTGTTTTTTGTTTGTTTTGTCTCGTGAAGTACGTCCCCAGGCCTGGCCTCGAACCGCGATCCTCCCGCTGTCTGCCTCCTGAGCAGCTGGGATTACAGGCGTGAGCGCCGGCGCCCAGCTTGAATTCGTCGCTCTGAGGTAATTTCCCGGTAACACAGGAGAGAAGAACAAATTCAGGGATTTCTCGGTCCAAAAAAGAAAAGGATAAATGTGCAGTTTCAACAGAAATGCGGTGAATGGGCCTAAAAAACGCCTAAAAACGCTGATCTCATCATAAAAGGATTCAAGTAACTCTCTCTCTCTCTCTCTCTCTCTCTCTCTCTCTCTCTCTCTCTCTCATCTTGGATCTAGGACTAGGACTTGTCCCCACAGGGAAAACCCAGTCCCAAACTGGAAAAATGGGTTTGCCCCTTGGTCCTCACCAACCTGACCTCCCAGGTGGAATCTGACTGCAGACAGACAGACAGACAGAGAGACAGGGGACAGAAGAGCACAGAGGGCCATGGTCCCCCCCGTTGCGGTGTCAGGGATTCATTTCACCTCTGATATTCGGTAGAAATGTGAGACGAGCTCAAGCACTGACCCCATCTTCACCCCACAAATGACCTAAAACCAGGCGCAGCTTGGCCTCCCTGCCGCCATCTTGGATCTGTCTTTGCTCTGAGCCGTTTCTGCAGTCGCTCTGCAAACACCTTGGGTCCCAGAAAGGACAGAACTGATGATAGCTTCATGACAAGGGACTGGAATTTCCCATAGGAACAGTGGACACTCGTAGGACAGACACCCCACAAATGAGGACCAGGACCTGTGGCTGCAGTGACCTCATGGGAACCAGATCTGTCCCCTCAAGAGGTGACATCTTCTGGGGAACCCCTGGTGGCCCTTGGACTCAGATAATAGCCAAGCAGAACCCACCTGGGGCTGGGACTTTTTAGACCCACTTGGTCCCCTGTCCCTCATTCTTTGTCCACGTGAGCCCATAGCTCACGCCTGCACCCCAAAGATGGCTGGGTGCCCGCTCTGCCTCTTCCCCTGTCCCCAGCCGTGCCAGAAACCCCCTTTCTCCGTCTTCACCATTAATGTCCCTTTATATGGCTTTTAGGGGCGGTGGCCGGACCTGCCATATTGGGATCCCCGGCGTCTCCATCTCCCGCTGCAATTGCTTGGCAAAGCCAGGCAATGGCCTGACAATCACTTCGCGCCATCGACACTGCAGTGACAAGGACTCCACGCTGGAGCTTGTCCTGCACAACACCCACAGGTGTCAGAGGCCTGTGGCCCCAGTGGAGGAAATGACCCGTTGCAGGTGCAGTGCAAAAGGCCAAAGTCCGGGCAGAGAGGGAGGCGGGACCACGTGGGCGGTATTCCCGCCCTGCCAGTCAAACCGTGATCGACAGGCAGAGCGGCCAATCAGCACGGCGCGCAGCAAAGCAACGGCCAATCAGCAGAGCCGCACAGCAAAGCCGCGGCCGATCAGCAAAGCCCCAAGCAAATCCTGTGCGCGGCTGACCCCAGTGCCTTGTCGCGGCACAGGGCAGGTGACAGACAGGTGCCATGTGCCTTTCTCCACCTGCCTCTTGCTTTTTACCCCCTTTTCAATGGCACCCTACTAAATCTTTGCTCTCTCTACTTTTCTGCCGCAGTAAATTATGTTCTCAGCCCAGGGCTCCAGGCTGGGTTTAGGGGAAGTCTGGGATTCTTCGAAAATACTGCATTTACCTTTGCATTTCTTCTCCGTCTCTCAGCCGTCCATTCAAACCTCCCTCGCCTGACCCGGGGACCCCCTGCTGTTTCTCCCCACTCGCTGATGATTATTGACTGGCACAGTGGAAGACTAACTCAGCCCTGAAAAAGGACGGCCCTCCGGCTCGGCGAAGGCATCCCCGACCACAGACCACACCGTGCAAATGGTGGAGCTGGTGAGTTTCAGGGGACAAGAAGGAGATTCCCACCCCATAATCAGTAATCGGGGAGGGGCACGGGGCGGTCCCCAGCCGGGTGAGCCTGGTTCCTGAGCCAAAGCATGGTCAACCCGAGATGCAGTTGTTTTTCATTTCTATGAGTCACTCAATGAACCTGCCTCAATATTACCCACCAGTCCTTGATTCCAAGGTGGCTGCAGGGGTCAATGGCTGGGAGCCAAGGACAACAGGTGCAAAATGGCGACAGAGATGGCAAGGTTTTCTGCCGTTTGGTTTTTTTTTTTGGTTAATTGAAGAACCCAACGGTGTTGTTCCCGGCACGGCCACTAGGTGGCGGTGGTGCCATTCACGTGAACGCAGGCTCCTCCAGGTCCCCAAAGCCACACGCGTGGCCTCCATGACAGGGCAGGAAGCAGGAAATATCACCAGCACCATCTCCACCGTCACCACCGTCCCAAGACTTCCCAAATCCCTGCAACGGGTCTTAATTAAAAAAAAAAAAAAAAACAACTCAACTTAAAAATGTCCAAGTAGATAATAGATTGACAAAAAAAATGTTACCTTTCCCCGAATCCCTTCTGAGCACAGCTGTGCTGCTCCATTTTGTCATGGGCTCGGATGTGGCTGAGTTCCTTTCAGAGCCACAGACGATAAGCAAAAGCACATTTTCCCTTTTCCTTTGCTCACGGGGAAAATAAAATAAAATAAAGAGCCACCTCCCCACTCAGGCCACGTCTTCCCAGCCATGCACACCGGATTAGGGAACGTTTTGCAATCAACAAACGCAAGCTTCGTAGGTCACTGCCCGGTGACCAGGTGGTCAGTCTGTCTGTCCATGGCGGCCGCATTGTTCCCGTCCTTGGCGGGGATCCCACTGCAAAGCTCTCAATTACCCAGTCGGTCTCCTCCTTCCTGGATCCCAAGGTGTTTGCAAAGTGACTCCTAGAAAGAAAAATGGCTCGGAAAATGGGACACTGGGTGAAGGCAGCTGGCTCAGAAAGCCAAAGGCCACCATGTTTTCTCTCATTTGTGGAACATGGGCCCAAAACAAATGCAGCAATGTTCTGACAAACAGGTGATACCCAGGGGAGGTGGCACAGGAGAGAGGGAGTTAATAAAGTGAGTATGTGTGATGCATGTCCTATACAAGAGTGAATACAGGATTTTTAAACCTGCTGGAATTGTTCAAAATGCCACCTTGTCGAGTGTGTGTCGACCGACTATGTGTCTGAACTCCTTTTTGGGGAATGTCAAGTTTTGAGTCCTCAGAGAAAAGCTACTCAGATAAATGACATCGTTACACACCAATAACGAGGATATATGATTGACTGATAGATAGATGATAGATGACTGACTGATAGATGACAGATGATTGACTGATAGATAGATGATAGATATACAGACAGATGCATAGATAGATGATAGATGATTGACTATTAGATAGATGATAGATGAATGACTGCTGAAAGTCCTCTGAAATGTCCTCAGATCATTTGGTTTTGTGCAAATGTCTCCCCTGTCTGAGTCCAGGAATGTCTCAGCCATGGGCGCCGTGGTGCGGGCACCTGCCATTCCCCAGGGCCTGGCGGCTCCCTCTGCAAGGACGGGAATTTCTACACGGGTCCCCTAATTCCCGCTGTGGCTCTGAAGACCACAGGGACGGAGTGGGGACAGGAAGCTCGGAGTGGACGGACCATCGGGACGGGGTCACAGGGCAGATTCCCTCAGCCCGCACACCTCCCTCGCGGAAGTCCCGCAAAGAGAGGCCACAGCTTTGGGGAGACGGTCCTGGGCGTCCAGGAGGTCACCGAATTTGCCCTCATTTCCTGTGCCGTCGGGAGGTGACGGGGTCACGGGGTGCAGCCCTGATGGGGTCAGTGTCCCTGTCCATAAAGACCCCAGGGAGCTCCCTGTCCCCCACCATGGAGGACACGGCGGGAAGGAGCCACGTGTGCACCAGAAGCCGGTTGTCGCCAACATGGCGTCCGCCACACCTTGACCTTGGGCTCCAGCCTCCAGGACTTGACCTTGGGCGCCAGGACTTGACCTTGGGCTCCAGGACTTGACCTTCAACCTCCAGGACTTGACCTTGGGCTCCAGCCTCCAGGACTTGACCTTCAACCTCCAGGACTTGACCTTGGGCTCCAGGACTTGACCTTCAACCTCCAGGATTTGACCTTGGGCTCCAGGACTTGACCTTCAACCTCCAGGACTTGACCTTGGGCTCCAGGATTTGACCTTGGCCTCCAGGACTTGACCTTCAACCTCCAGGACTTGACCTTGGGCTCTAGGATTTGACCTTGGCCTCCAGGACATAACCTTGGAACCCAGCATCCAGGACTTGACCTTGGCCTCCAGGACCTGACCTTGGCCTCCAGGACCTGACCCTGGCCTCCAGGGCCTGACCTTGGTCCCCAGTCTCTTCCAGAAAGCACGGCCCGCGAGGGCACGGCTGGCTGTGTGCGAATAAAACTTGGTTGATAAGCGCGGGCGGGGGCCAGACTTCGCTCAGACTTGACATCGTCGCGGAGCCACTTGTGAGCGCTTCCTCAGATTCTCCGAGCGTCCTTGGGTCCTTCCTTCGCCCTGCTGTTTACTGGCATTTTCCGCCTCATTTTCAAAGCGGATCACAGCTGCCGCCTCACCACAGTTCTCCTTTTCCGTTTATGTTCGTGACTGCGTAATATTCCAGGCCTCATTCCCCTTTTGTTCACGAGTGCGTAATATTCCAGGCCTCATTTCCCCCTTTTGTTCACGAGTGCATAATATTCCAGGTCTCCTTTTCCGTTTATGTTCGTGACTGCGTAATATTCCAGGCCTCATGGTCCCCTTTTGTTCATGAGTGCGTAATATTCCAATTCTCCTTTTCCGTTTATGTTCGTGACTGCGTAATATTCGAAGTCTCATTTCCCCTTTTGTTCACGAGTGTGTAATATTCCAGGTCTCGATTCCCTTTTGTTCACGAGTGCGTAATATTCCGGGCCTCATTCCACTTTTGTTCATGACTGCGTAATATTCCAGGTCTCCTTTTCTGTTTATGTTCGTGGCTGCGTAATATTCCAGGCCTCATTTTTCCCCCTTTTGTTCATGAGTGCGTAATATTCCAGGCCTAATTTCCACTTTTGTTCATGAGTGTGTAATATTCCAGGTCTCGATTCCCTTTTGTTGTCCACCAACTTCATTAAAATATGACAGAGTCTCAAAATTTGGTCCACACCTTGCTGTCCACCCTGCCTGAAATTCACTTTTATCCAGGATATTTTATGTTCCTTCATGAGGTCACAGAACGACTCTCAGACCTCCATGGTTCTGTTCCAAACTCTCTCTGCTGAAACGACTTCATGGTGACCACTAAAATGATGTCACCTCAGCTCTTTGGGATCCACCCCTAAATCTTTGCCCAAATCTGCGGGGCTCAGATCAATGGGCCCCACCCTTGGGGACCCCTTAGAAATCTCAAATTCCACTTTCAGTGTCGATCATCAACCAGTCTCTGTCAGGATCAATTCATAGCTCAGCTTAAGGAAATCCTGCTTTCTGAAGAAGTTCAGGGTGTCTTTGTCCTATTGACTGATGGCACAGGCTGTTTTAGGGTGCACTGGGGTCAGTCAGTCTTTTGCCTATATGGGGGGAATCACTTTCTGATTGATTAACTCTGCCCTGAATTGTTGTTCTCGTGTGTTGTGTGACGTTTGTTGACTGACACAATTTTGTAATCTTCACATTCAGCTTTGCCTGGTGCAAATCCCAGATCACGAGACCTCACCCTGCTCCCCAAAGGACAGCCGGAAGCCTCCTTTGTATGCGATATGGCCGACCGAAGGATGTCTTCAAAGGATTATGGCGGTGTCCCAGCAAGTCATTCTGCAAACCGTGAGCTCAGCCCCGCGTAGGTATCCACCTGCACACCTTTGCAAGGGCATGTACAGCAGGACGGGTCTGTCATGCTCTTTTTGGGGTCATTGGACCTTTGCCCAGGCCGGCTGCTCTGATTGCATGGTGGAGCTTACCCAGAAAAATGTGGCTGCAAAGAAAATGCTAGAAAATGAAAAACAGTTAGTCAGTCAAGGAACATGCTCCAAATGGAGACTTATCCTGTGTTTTTAGGGAAAAACAAAAAGTCTGCTCCCCACCCACCTTGGGGTGCCAGAAATCCGACATTTCTGACAAAGATGACACAGATGGCCAGGTGAAAAGTCACAAATCTCAGGTGGACCCCAGGTTCAGCCCACACACGCGATCATTGATTGAGACCCAGATCACACACAGTCATTGACTGAAACCCAGATCACACAGCGCACTTGACTTGTATCCTGCACACAGATGCGGCGTTGTATCCGAAATCAGTCCGTTATTTCCTGACTGGTGTTTTTGTTGTTTTTATGATTTTTTTTTTAATGGTCTCTTTATTTTGGGTGGCTCTCGGGGTCTCTCACCATGAGGACTGTCCGGGGAAACTCAAGACGAAAGTCACTCCTGGCGTGAGTGGCGTCACCTCCCAGCACTCCGAGGTCCGCTGGGATTAGACTAATTGCCCCATGAAATCTACAGAGGCGTCTTCCCTCCATCAGCTGAGTTTATGGATTCACACGGAGCTGGGGGTGGTGACGGGAAATGCAGAATGTCAGGAGAACGTCCCAGAAAAAGCCTGAACTGACCTTGGCGCTTGGCGACCGACACAGTTATGGCAGACCGTGAGCTCAGTCTATCATCTACCAATCTATCATTTATCTTATCTATCACCTTTCATCTATCAATCTGTCGATCGTCTAATTGATCACCTATTTATCTGTATCAATCATCAGTCAGTCAGTCAATCGGTATAGCACCTATTTATCCATCCACCGTCCACCTATCTAATATGTATATGTTTTCTTGTATCTTGGTGATACTGGGATTTGAACTCAGGACCTCAGGCTTCCTAGGCAGCCTCTCTGCGGCCTGAGCCCCTCCACCAACACTGTTTTGTGTTGGGGTTTTTCCAAGATGGGATCTTGGGAACTCTTCTCCCCCAGGGCTGGCTTTGAACGTCATCCTTCCGGTCTCTGCCCCCTGGATAGCTGGGATTACAGGCGTGAGCTGCAGCCACCTGTCCGTCCTTCGTTTTTTAAAAGTGTGCATTGATTGTGGAAGAGAATTTCAATCTGTGAAGATTTTCCCTTTACCCTAAATACGACATATTCAATATATCTCTAATTCCTCCTTCATCAAATTACCTTGCATCTTACTGGGCCACTAGGATCACACCATTTTTTCCAGTGTCTGCACTCGAACCCAGGACCTGGCCTATGCCAGCTAATTACCCTGTAACCAAGCCCTAAAAAACATCATTGTTCGGAATAGAAGTCAGTTTCTGCCACGTGAATATGACAGTTTGCTCCGTGACCTGCCAGGTTGGTCCTTTTGGGGCCAATGGTCCCTCTATTTGCACAGGATTCGCAGTGCACGAAGAACTGCAAGTAATCTAGCTTAAAGGATTTGGGGTTGACGTCGGTTCTGCATCAGTCCTGCACACCTGACCTAGGAGACTAGGGTTAGTTGACTGACTACCAGAGAGCAGATGCCCATCAAGGTTTTAGGATTCCACACGCGCAGGAGAGAGCCTCGCTTCAATCCTGACCCTACACAGACTCGCCTTTGTAGGGTTTTCCTGCGGGGCGAGGGATGTGAACAGGGTGTCTGTTTGTGGGGTCCTGTCTCGGCCGAGCCTGGCCTTGAACCTGGGCGCAGCGAAGAAGCTGAGGTTTTGACTTTTGTGATAAAGTTTCAACATCCTACAGAGCTCAGGGCGGAGGCGTGACCCTACAACACAGCTAGTTCCGATGTTATCAGGAATCTGACACCAGAACAGAGCCATCATGGTGCCTGTGACAGGGGGAGACAAACAAAAGGCCGAAGGTCAACCGACACAAATCCCTCCGTGTAGGGGACATAGACATGGTCTTCCAGGGATGGACAGAAACACCCGGCCCCATAAATGGCTTCCTCTCGGTTCAGCCCAGAAAACGGGACAGAGCACAGCCGGTGCCGGTGCTCCTGCCTGTAATCCCAGCTACTCAGGAGGCAGAGATCAGGAGGATCGCGGTTCAAAGCCAGCCCAGGGCAAATTGTTTGGGAGGCTGTACCTGGAAAAAACCCATCACAAAAAAATCAACCTTATGGGATTTGCTCCTCCTTTGTCTGTAAAACAATGGGCTGTGGTTTTCAGACCCTGCTTTGGCTCCTTCCAGATAAAAACAGCTTTGTGCAGCCCCGACTTTCGCAACCCCCCCCCATGGTATTTATAGGAAGAGCTACTTATGTATGGAGTCACACCCAGGGCGGGAGAGGTCGCCCCAAAACCAGCAGGGCAAAACCCCAAGCTCAGCTGAACCGACAGACAGCTGGGGTCTTTGGTCTTCTTTTGGGTGCAATTCACAGGCAAAAACCCGCTTCTCCTTAGTGGGGTGCAAAATGAGGTGTTTTGAGCTGGAACAAGCATTGCACTGAAAGGGCAGACGCATCTGCAAGAGGTCAGACCTCATGCCTGGGGGACAGTGAGCTGTCCCCTCGCCCTCCGCCCCATCCCTCAGCCAGGTCCCTAAAGCTGTGTCCTGCAGTGACCGGACACCCTGGGGACCCCCATCTGCTCGCATTCAGTCCACTTGTCCAAGGCCAGGCCTCAGGTCTGCTGCACGGTTCCCAGATCCCAGATCCCAGATCCCAGGCCTGGCCTCCCTGTCTGGCTGCCTTCCGGACAGTCCAGCTCAGGACCCAGCAGACAGGGGACAGCCAGTGTCACTGCCCGCGGCGGTGGACGATGCCACTCACCCCGTGCAGGTGGGGGCTGGGCGAGGCCCCAAAGCCACCCACAGCCGGGTGGAGACTTCCTGTCACCCTGCGTCCCCATGGGCGGCTCCTGGGTGACAAGGCCATGTCCCCTTTGCAGTGCAGGACTTAGAGGTGGCCTCTGGCCTCTGCAAAACAGGCCCCAGGTTCTGGAAAAGGGACACAGGGATTTCTTCAGCGCTTTGCAGGCCACCGCCTGGCCTGGGGTTGGGGTGGCATCCCCTCCCCTCGCCCTGTGCCTTGTCACTTCTTTTTCATGGTTTTGTTTTGGTGGAACTGGGGTGACCTCGTCACTTTTAAGTCAGTGGCTGGGACTCCAGGCTCCACTTGCATTTGCATTGCACAGAAATCAGAGGTCCTCTAAGTAAGGTCCGTGCCAATATTGCTCGGGATGCATTTTATAGGGGGACAGACAGACACCGGTGACCACGGTGCACCTGCATTTGCTGGGCGTGCGCGTCCACGCGCGGTCCTCCCTCCCGTGACGAAGCAGGGACAAATCCAGCCTCGTGGGTGACATTTGCATGTTCCACGGCTTCAATTTCTCTCTCTCTGTCTCTTTTTTTAAAAAAAGGTTTGCTTTGAAATAATTTTAGCTTCACAGGAAGCTGCAGGGAAACCACACGGGGAGGTCCTCGCCCCAAACCTGTCCCCAAGGCAAACCCAGGAAGTCCTAGCTTTGCATTCTCTGTCCCCCGGTGGCCTTGCAGGAATCCTTGGGGCTCACAGGGCTTGGACCCTAATTCCTGCCAGCACCAAACCCCATTGGCACTTTTCTGTTGTAATTTTCCTGGGTTCTCAACCCCGGCCTCCCTGTCCCCAGCCTGGGCCTGGGCGCGGGCAGTGACCCAAGGGGACAGAGAGCGCGTCCCTGGTGCAGGTTGGGGGGGACTCCACCCCAGGGGCACCCCGGGTCTCAGAAAGGGGTCCTCAGTGACCCCCACTCCAGGGTTGCACCCCAAGTCACAAATGGGGGTCCCCAGAGCGTCCCCACCCCTGGATGGCGCCCCAAGTGGCAGATGGGGGTCCCCAGAGTGGCTCTCACTTCTGGGTTGCACCCCAACTGGCAGAGAGCGGGTCCCCTGTGTCCCCACAGCTGCCCCCACTCCTGGATTGCGTCCCAAGTCCCAGATGGGGGTCCCCAGAGCAGTCCCCATTTCAGGGTTGCATTCCAAGCCCCAGAGGAGGTCCCTAGAGTGGCTCCCACTTCCGGGTTGCACCGCAAGTTGCAGATGGGGTCCCCAGAGCACCCCCACTTCTGGTTGCGTCCCAAGTCCCAGATGGCCCCGCCCCTAGGTGGCCCCATGTGGCATTGGAGTCCCGTGTGTCCCTTGCGTGGTGGCCTTGGGTGACCCCAGTAGACAGATGAGGTCCCCGAGTCCCCTGCGTGGTGGCCTTGGGTGACTCGAGACAGATGAGGTCCCCGCGTCCCCTGCGTGGTGGCCTCGGGTGACCCCAGGAGACGGATGAGGTCCCCGTGTCCCCTGCGTGGTGGCCTCGGGTGACCCGAGACAGATGAGGTCCCCGTGTCCCCTGCGTGGTGGCCTTGGGTGACCCGAGACAGATGAGGTCCCCGTGTCCCCCGCGTGGTGGCCTCGGGTGACCCCAGTAGACAGATGAGGTCCCCGCGTCCCCCGCGTGGTGGCCTCGGGTGACCCCAGGAGACGGATGAGGTCCCCGCGTCCCCCGCCTGGCGGAGCGCAGCGCAGCGCGGAGTCCCGTGCGCGTCTCCAGGGCGCGGCGCGCGCGTCCCGGGTCCCGGGCCGTCAGGGGGGGCGTGGCCGTGGGCGGAGCCAGTGACGTAACGGTGACGCAGGCGGCGACGCAGCGGCAACGCCCCCTCCGGAGAGCGCGCCGGGGCCCCGCCCAGACCGCTTCCGCCCCGCGCCACCCGCGCCGTCCCCTCGCGGCCAGCTCGCCATTGTCCCCGGCCTCGGGGACAGCTGTGGGCGGGGGGTGGCGGTGGCCGCGGGTGGCGAGGGCACGCGCATGGGTGGCCACCGCTGATGCCACCGCCGAGTCGCCGTCCGCGGCTGCGCCCCCATGGACGCGCCTGCGCCGGCCGCGGTGGCCCCGGGGGACCCTGAGCCCCCCGGGAAGGCGGGCGACAGCCCCGCGCGCGGCCTGCAGGACCTGGACACCGTGGCCACCGTGGGTGAGTCGCACGCGCCGCCGCCCGCCGTGGCACCTGCTGGCCACCGCCGTCCACGCCCGCTTCCTGCCAGGGCCCCTGTCCCCACCCCCGAGCCCCGCGCGTCGCATCTGGGGTGCTGGGGACCTCGGGGTGCAGGTGACACAGGTGTCCCCAGGTCTCTTCCTCTTGCTTGTCCTTTGTCCCCTCTCGTCCCCTCAGGGGGCCTCCGCCCATCCCGCCGCACCTGTCACCTGGCAGGTGGCCCTGTCCCCCCCCCCCCCGGCCCCGCCGTCACCACCCACAGTGGACGCCGCCTGGAAACCGGGGCCCAGGGCGGCCGCGGTGGCTTCTTGGGGACACTGGGTTGCTATGGCGCCGAGGTGATGCTGGGCAAGGAAATCCCACCCCCCACCCCGGGCAGGAAGGGGACATCACGGTCGGCACCTGTCCCCAGAAAGGGGGACCCAGGCGGGGCAAGGCCAAGTTTAAGGACTGGACAGACAGACAGACGGACAGACAGAGTCAGGGTCACCAACAGGTCAGCAGGAAGGACCAGGGTGTGACTTCTCAGTTGTCCTCCTGTGGCCTCTGTGTCACCAAGGGAAGGTGGCCCTGAGGATGCGGTCACCTGATACAGGAAGGATGGACTCTCTCTCTCTCTCCTGTCTCCTCTCTTTCTCTCTCCTCTCTCTGCTCTCTCTCTCACTCCCTCTCTCCTCTCTCTCTCTCCTGTCTCCTCTCTCTCTTTCTCTCTCTCTACTCTCTCCCTCTCCTCTCTCTCTCCTCTCTCTCCCCTCTCTCTCCTCTCTCTCTCACTCCCTCTCTCCTCTCTCTCACTCCCTCTCTCCTCTCTCTCACTCCCTCTCTCTAGTCTCTCTCCCCTCTCTCCCCCTCTCTCCTCCTCTGTCTCTCTCTCTCCTCTCTCTTTCTGTCCCTCTCTGTCTCTCTCCTGTCTCCTCTCTCTTTCCTCTCTCCTCTCTCTCCCGTCTCTCCTCTCTCTCTCTCCCCTCCCTCCTCTCCCTCTCTCTCTCCTCTCTCTGCACTCTTTCCTCTCTCTCTCTCCCCTTCCCTCCTCTCCTTCTCTCCTCTCCCTCCTCTCTCTCTCATCTCTCTCTCTCCCTCCCTCCCTCCCTCCCTCCCTCCGTCTGTCCGTCTGTCTGTCCCCCCCCCCTCCGCTCTGGGCCTTCAGGGGCAGCAGCCGGCCAGGAGGACCTCACAAGCGTCCTCACCACGCACGCTCTCTGGAAACACAAGTGTACAATGTCCCTTGTCACCTGCTCCAGGCTTGTGTGTCCTCTGGTCACTTTAGAGGGTGGCGGTGCCGGGGGCTGATGTGACCTCTGCAGGTGACCGTCCTGGTGTCAGCCATCTTGGGGGCGCCCGGGTTCACCCTGAAGATGTCACAAGTTACCGGTGGGTGGTGTCACCCAGCTCCCAAAATAGGTCACCGCCGCGGGCTTGGGGACCTGGGGGACTTGGGGGACCAGGTGGCAGATCATTGAGGTCAGACAGACATTTATTGCCCTGAAATTTTGTTGTGAAGACACCACTTGTGTTCACCAGGCTGCTGGTGAACCTCGCTGGCTCTCAGGTGGCTTTATTCTGTGCATGTGTGTAAACTGACTACCAGAAATGACCAGTGTTCTCGACTGAGTAGTTGTCCCTGAAAACAGGCAGCTTGGAAAATGTGCAGTTACAGCCATGCAAAAATCGGACAGTGGAATTTATTTTTGTGCATGAAACATTCTGACATGTGGACCTAAGGCTGATGTCACAGGTTTAGGAACCGTACAAACACAGCTTTTTTTTTTTTTATTTTTAATTTAAATTTTAATTTTTTTGGTGGGACTAGGACTTGAACTCAGGGCTTCACACTTGCAAAGCAGGCTTGAGCCACATCTCCCGTCCCTGGTTATTCTTGGGGATGGGGGGGTCTCTAGAATTAATTCCCCAGTCTGTCCCTCAACCACCATCCTCCCAATCTGAGCCTCCCAAGCGGCTGGGATTACAGGCGTGACCAGCCGAGCTTGGCAAGGTTTCTTTATTTTCTCGACACGCTCCTGTTAGCCCAAACCTTGGCCCCGTTCTTAGCTCAGAGTTTCATTTTCTGTTCCTCAAAATCTCCCTCATCTAAAAAAATGTAAAAATGCACGGGGTTGTGAGGAGGAAGTCTGCACAGTGTTCACATCCTTCTTTTTGGTAAAACAGACTTGAAAATGGGGGCTGAGTTCTGGGGATGCCATGGTGACATTTTTTATGGACGTGGAAAAAGGCCAAGATGAGGGCATCTCATTCTCGTTGACGTTCAGAGTCGGCACTGTTCACAGATGTACATTTTTCTACATCGGGGTCGGGATTCGAACTCAGGACCCCACGCTTGCTAGGCAGGAGCTGTAACACTTGAACAACTGCCCCAGCTGTGGTTTGCTTTAATTCCTTTTCAGATAAGGATCTTCTGCTTTTCCCCTCAGACTTTCATCTTCCCGTCTGTCTCCTGCAGAGCTGGGATTACAGGCGTTTGCCACCGTGCCTGGCTTGTCTGTGAAGCTGGGGTCTTTCGAACTTTTGCCTGCCTTGTGATCCTCTTACCTCTGCTTCTGGGAGTCCAAGGTCAAGTCCTGGAGGCCGGGAGTCCAAGGTCAAGGTGTGACGGACGCCATGTCTGGTGACAGCTGCTTCCTGGTCCATAGACGGCGCCTTCTGGCGGCCACTCCATTGAGCCAAGCCGCCATATTGGAATATGGTCAGGCTCCATAGAACTGAGGGGAATGGTGTCTTTTCCAGAAAGTGTGTCACCTGGGATCTGAGCATGGGACCCCATTTGGAAATAGGATCTTTGCAGATGGGATTAATGAAGGATCTTGTGATGAGGTCATCCTGGACCAGCTGTGTCACCCACTCCAGTGGGCCAAGCCGCCATATTGGAATATGGTCGAGTTCCATAGAAATGAGGGGATCCCCAATATGGGATGGCTTGCAGTCCCAAATATTTAGCCAGGGCCATCTGTCCATGGTGGGAGGTGACAGGGTGACCCCCCCCCACCAAAGAACGGGTCACCCAGACTGAAATCCCTTGCTGCTTTCAGTTCTATATCTTGAAGTCATCAACAAACTTCTAAGCACAGACGATTTTTATAGCATTAACATGTTTGTAATCCAACTAAAACATTTTCATTTTCTTGAGGATGGAGACACTGGGGCTTTCCTCTGTATTTTCCCCTCCCCCCCAAAAAAAAAAGCCAACCACAAAACCACAATTTTTTTTTTTACCTTGTACTGGGATTTGAACTCATGGATTCGCCCTTGCAAGGCAGCTGCTCCTGTACATCCGGCAGTCGTTCTATGATGACCTGAGTTTTTGCAGGCATATCTCTTGCCACCTCTCCTTTATAGAAGGCATAGATGGGGGAATGTCAGTCCTAGCCTGGACTAGGTGAAAAGGGGGACACCCTGCCTGAAAAATACCTCAACCAATCCAAAAGGCTGGGTAGAGCAGCGTTGTAGCAAGGAGGAAGCCCCGAGTTCAAATCCCGGTACTGACAAAATTAAAACGTATAAATAACTGGCAGAGTGGACAGCCCTGGTTTAGTGGACGTCCATAAACCAGGAAACCCATTAACAATAAAAGGCTGTGTGCTGTTCCCCGTGACCGGGTCACACAGCTATAAACGTTGCTGTGGATGTGGGAAGGTTTATTAGGGTTAATTATGACTTTGAACTCTGTCTGCACACACAGCCTAATCACCACCCGCTTGGGGACTTTACCCTTTGCCCGGCAAGGAACACCAATCTTCTATTTTAGGATTGCTCAAAGGTGAAAGGCTCTAGACTTTTACCCTGAAGGATTCTCTTTATCTCTTCATTTTTATTGCCAGTCCTGGGGTTTGAACTCAGGACCTTATCAATGGATTCATCCATTGATGGACTCATAGCCAAATGGACTGAACCATTGATGGAGTCAGGCGAATGGATTGAATTGATAGTTGATTGAATTAATCCATGGGATACATAGCTGAATGGATTGATCCATTGATGGACTCATAGGTGAATGGGTTGAATTGGTAGCTGATTGAATTAATGCATTGGATGCATAGCTGAATGAATTTACCCATTGATTGACTGATAGCTTAATCAATTAATCCATCGGATTTATAGTTGATTGGATTAATCCATAGGAGTCATGGCTGAATGGATTGATCCATTGATGGGCTCATAGTTGAATGGATTCATCCACTGATAGACTCATGGCTGAGTAGATCGATGTATTGGATTGATAGTTGATTGAATTAATCCATTGGATACAAAACTGAATGGATCCATCCATTGATGGAGTCATAGGTGAATGGATTAATCCATTGATTGACTAATAGCTTAATTGATTAATCCATCGGATTTATACTTGATTGGATTAACCCCTAGCTATCATAGCTGAATGGACTGATCCATTGATAAGACTCATAGCTGAATGGATTAATCCATTGATCGACTAATAGCTTAATCGATTAATCCATTGGATTGATAGTTGATTGAATTAATCCAATAGAATCATTGCTGAATGGATTGATCCATTGATGGGTTCATAGTTGAGTGGATTGATCCATTGATGGACTCATAGCTGAATGGGCTGCTGAGATGAAACTCAGCAACTTTCTTGCTTTAATTTGATTTCTCTCGGGATTTTGTCACCATGATGGAAAGCTGACTGACACTCGGAGTAGTAACTCGCTTTTCATTACTGACACAAAATACCTGAGCCCGACCACTTATGGAGAAAACAAGGTTTCTTCAGTTTGACCCAAACATCTTCCTCTAGGTCCCACCTCTTCGCCAGCTGCTAACCTCCCATGGGTGACCCCTGGGGACAGTCCCCACCCCAACCATAGCACACAAGCAGAATTTGGGATCAACATGGCCGGTCCTTTTCTTCCTCCATGTCACCATGTAGAAAAATACTCGAAGCCATCCTATTCAGGAGTTGAGGGCGTGCTTCTGCCCCGAGCGTCTGTAGGGTGGGGAAGTGATCCCACGTCCCCCATTCTGACCTGCCTTGTGTGCAGCACATCATTAAAGCACTTAGGGAAAGACTGGTCGGGATTTGGGGCCATCTGAGCAGGACAGAAGAGAACAAATGGCTCCAGCACACTTGGCAGGTGCTGAGTTACAGCCCACCCTTTCTTCCTGCCTTTTATTGACAATGTCAGGTGCACGGTGGCAACGGGTGTCACCATTTATGGGGCAGCACTGGTTGTGGGTGTCACCTTCCTGCTCCAAGGTGTCACTTGGGGCATTTTATGGGGTGAAGCATGTCATGAAGAAGACATGGAGGCCCACCTCCTGACCACCTGATTTGAAATGGTTGACGTCGCCTTGGCGTCACTTTGTGCGTCACAGGGGCTGTGCACTGGTAGGGTTGGATGTGGCCACCCAGACAGACGGGGCTGAGAAGGTGGAAGGTCCTTGCAACCCTAGGATGGTCGGGCCCTTCCTTTGGGTGGCTGATGGAGGTCAGGTCCTGAGTTCTCTGGCACGCGCTTGAGTGTGCAGGGTTGGGTTTGGTGATTGCAACTTGAGGGGTGGGGATGGGGTGAGGGGCAACAGAGACACCTTAAGCTTGGGGACAATGGCAGAGCCATCAAGGCACAGAGACTGAAAGTCTACTGCCAATCAACCTTCTGTCATTGTGGCCAAATAAGTGTGTTCATCGACTGAAAAGCAGGGAAGGTGTCTCCTGGCTCAAGGTTTTCAGAGTCTGCAGGCCATGGTCACCTGAACATGTTGCTTTGGGGACAGTGTCCAGGGAGAAGAAGATGGAGGAAATGCCTGGGTGGGATGCAGCTCAACTAGTGAAAGAGACAGGAAGTGAAAGACAGAGACAGGAAGTGAAACAGACCGGAAGTGAGACACACAGGAAGTGAAACACACAGGAAGTAGCTGTGTTCTAATGGCCCCTTCAAGGCCACGCCCCCATGACATCACTTCCTCCCATTTGGCCTGTCTATCATCTGCTTGTCCTATCGATCCCCTCTCTACCATCTATCAATCTGTATCATCTTCCTATCTTCCCTCCTATGGGGAATCTTGACGTACAAAATAAAATAATCACATGACTTTGATTGCCCAAAGGTCCCTGTTAGGGCAAGGAGCACATTTTTGGGTGACATCCATTGTCCACTTTTTAGGGGTCTTTTTTCTTTTTTGCCCTGGCTTGGTCTGGAGCCATGATCTTCCTTATCTCAGCCTCCAAGGTAGTTTGAGATGGCAAGCAGCTTTCATTGGTTGAGATGGGGTCTCCCTAAATTTTGGCTCGACCTGGCCTCAAACCACGATCCTCCCAATTTCAGCCTCCCAAGTAGCTGGGATTACAGGGGTAGCCACCAGTGCCTGGCCATAATCTCTCTCTCTCTTTTTTTTTTTTTTCTGTAGGATTTAGCAATGGGTAGTAAATTTTGTTACTATATAGACTTGTAGAAAATATTTCTGGTATACACTTAACTGAGAGAAAAGAATGCAATGTGCAAAATAGTATTTACGGTGTCACACTGGGGTTTGTCCTGGAAGTTCGGGTGCACTTAATAGGATGGTGCTAACCCAGATAGATTGTAAACATGGAAATCTGACAATAAAACCCCTTGTGTAATGAAAATGTGCTGATAGAATTGTCACAAAGAAAAGCGTAATGCCATTGAAAAGTGGACGTAATGAAGACTTTCACAGATGCGTAAGAACCCAGAATATCTTTTTTAAAAAATTGGTCATTTTTTTTCCTCTTGGTCCTCCTGCCTCAGCCTTCCAAATGCCGGGATTATAGGTGTGTGCTACCACGCCGGGCTGCAACCAAGCGACTTTTTACACGGGGTGCTTTCCTTACAGACCGGCCTAATTCCTGCCTTTCTAGCTAAGCTAATATGGTTAATATGGCACTGGCAGATTATACTGTGACTGCTTACCTGGCACACCTTGGTCCCCGTCCCTAATTCTCTATCCACTTGAACCCACAGCTCACGCCTGCACCCCAAAGATGGCCGAGGATGGGCTGGGGGCCCCTCTGCCTCTCCCCATGTCCCCAGCCGCGTCACGAGCCCCCTTCCTCCCCCTTCACCACTAATGTCCCTTTATTTGGGGTTTAGGGGCGGTGGCCACACCTGGCATTTGGATCACCGGAGCTTGGTCTAAAACCCCAATTTCAGTCTGTCCACTTATGTCCCTGAAATAGGGATCCGGTTAGGAGAAAATTGAAAGCCCCCCCCCCCCTTTTTAGGTCAAGTGATCTGCTCTCTCTGTCTCTCTCTCTCTCCTCTCTTTTTCTCTTTCATCCACCCTCCCTGGTGTCTCCCTCTCTCCATGTGTCTTTTCCCCCCTTTCCTAACCTCCCTCCCAACCTCCTCCATTCTCCCTGTCTCTCTCCCTCTCTCTTTTTCATTTTCCCTCTCCCTCTCTCTCTCTCCCCTCTCACTGTCTTCCTCTCTCTCCTTTTCTTTTTCTCTTTCATTCTCTCTCTTCTCCTCTCTCCTCTCTCTTTTCCTCTTTCATTGTCTCTCTCTCTACCTCCCTCCCTGTCTCCCTCCCTGCTTCTCTCTCTCTTCCTCTCACTCCCTCTCTCTACCTCCCTCTTTTTCTTTCATTTTCCCTCTCCCTCTCTCTCCCTTGTCTCTCTCTTCCTCTCTCTCTCTTCCTCTCTCCTCTCTCTTTTTCTCTTTCATTCTCTCACACTTTTTCCCTCCCTCCCTGTCTCCCTCACCCATTCTCTCTCTCTCTCTCGGTCACCTTTCTTTCTGTCTCTCTCCTCTCTCTTTTTCTCTTTCACTGTGTCTCTCTCTCCCTGTTTCTCTCCCTGTCTCTTTTCATTCTCTCTTCCTCCCTCCATCTCTGTCTCCCTCCCTGCTTCTCTCTCTCTCTTCATCTCTCTCCCTCCCTCTCTCTACCTCCCTCTTTTTCTCTTTCATTTTCCCTCTCTCTCTTCCTCTCTCTCCTCTCTCTTTTTCTCTTTCATTCTCTCTCTCCCTTTCTCCTTCCCTCTCTGTCTCCCTAACCCTTTCTCTCTCTCTCTCTTTTTCTCTCTCTCCCCCTCTCGCTCGCTCCCCTTTCTGTATCTCTCCTCTCTCTTTTTCTCTTTCACTCTGTCTCTCTCTCCCTCTCTCTTTTCCTTTCATTCTCTCTCTCTCCCTCCATCTCTGTCTCCCTCCCCCCTTCTCTCTCCCCCTTCTCTCTCTCCTCTCTCCCTCTCCCTCTCTCTCCTCTCTCCCTCTCTGTCTCTCTCTCTCCTCTCTCTCTCTCTCCCTCTCTGTCTCTCTCTCTCCTCTCTCTCTCTCTCCCTCTCCTCTCTCCCTCTCTGTCTTTCTCTCTCTCCTCTCTCTCTCTCTTTCTCTGTCACCCCCGTCCCTGTCCCCCTCTCTCTATGGGACCTCAGTTCACCTGTCATGACCCCACATCACATCCAGGTCCCAGCAGCTCCTCTGCTCCCCGCGTGCCCCAGCCCCCGACCTCACCGCTTGTCCGTCTGTCCCTCTGTCCCCTCAGGCACGGGGACCTTCGGTCGCGTCCACCTGGTGAAGGACAAGACGGCTGAGCATTTCTTCGCGCTCAAGGTCATGAGCATCCCGGAGGTCATCCGGCTGAAGCAGGAGCAGCACGTCCAGAACGAGAAGGGCATCCTGCAGGAGGTCACCCACCCCTTTGTCGTCCAGCTGTGAGTCTGTCACCTCCCTTTGTCCTCACATCCAGCTGTGACTTTGGTCACATAGACTTGATGGCATGACCTGCCGCCATTTTGTGGGTTGTAGAGTGACTGTTAGATCGTCCCATTGGGATGGCCTACAAATTTTTCGCCCAACATTTAACCAAGGGGTCTTGTTTTGACTTAGTCCATTTGGGGTGCTACCGACTGGGTAATCAATATATTTATAGATTTAGGGCTACAGTTGACGTGGGCTCTGTTTCAAAGATGGTGCCTTCTCATGAGGTTGGCACATGGCGGACAAGGCAGGACATCCATGAAACCTCTCATGGCACCCGTGACAATGGAGCCATCTCCTAATGGGCCCACCTGTGGTCTTGGTGGCTCTGGGACTTGAACTCAGGGCTTTGCACGTGGTCGGCAGATGCGTCTCGTGCACTACTTACCCAGGCTGGCCTCTAACCACGATCCTCCCAAGCCCGGCCTCCCCAGTAGCTAGGATTACATAGGCATTAGCTCCCGGCTGGGGGGGGCGGTTGACTTTCTGTGCAATGTGGAGACCCCGTGTCTGTCAGTCCTCCACACTGAGCCCTCCCTCCATCACCGTGATCTGGACACCATGTTGTCGGGTGAACTCTTTTTCGTAAAAACCTGTCTTGGGGTGTCCTCACCCCTGGGTTCTGTGACTGTTTTATGGTTTGGACTTGGTGTCGCCCCAGGGTCATGGGTTCAAGGCTTGCCGTTGAGGGGACTTTGGGGCAGTGATGAGACCACGAAGCCTCTGACCTACTCAATGGATTCACCCATGGTTGACCGATACCAAGATGGCGTCCTTGGGAGGTCATGGAAAATGGGATTTGGAACTGGTAGGGATAAGTAGGATCCTGGACTTCTCTGATTCACTTCCCCGTGTTTCCTGGCCATTGAGAGTTGATCGCACACCCTGTGTATGCCATGACCTTTGGCCTGTCCTGAGTCCCAGAACGATGCGATCAGCTGACCCGAGGGTGAAATCTGTTCCTCTTGACTTTTTAATTCGTAATGAATTAATTTACTGGAGGTATGGGGTTTGAACTCAGGGCCCTCCCTCACACAGAGCCAGGATGGCAGACGTGCACCACCACTCCAGTTGTTGGTTGAGATGGGGTCTCCCAAACTTTTTGCTCAAACTGACCTCGAACTGTGATCCTCCTGGTCTCTGCCTTCCTCCAAGCACAGGAGACCCGTGGGGATGGATGTCACCAAGGTCACCTTGGGGACATCGCAGCTGGTTGCCTCGGAGCCGTGTTGTAAATGGGAAGGTCTCAGATTGCCCAAAGCGATGGAGGTCGGGCCACACAGGCGGCTTTCGCCTTGTTTTTATGTCCGGTGTCAGGTTAATTGCAACCTGGAGGACAGGGTCACCACCCTCCAACTCCAGCCTAGACGTATGTGTCAGCATTCTCTTCCTTTTTGAGGACCGAGTACGGTTCCACCGTGCGAACAGACCTCACGGTGGTGTGCATCCCCTGTGCACACGGGAGTCCCGCGGTGTGCAGGACATCAGGGCGTCTGTCCTGCAAACACGCCAGGCCTGACACCATGACACAATTTCCCCATGGTGGAGAACAGCGTCCCTTCACCCTGTGGTCCACCTCCATGACGATTCACCTTCCTTTTCTGTTCTGTGCATTTCTGGCGTCCACAAACCCACTGGACCCTGAGCTGGACGTCCCCATGCCACCCCATTCCACCCCATGCCACCCCATCCTTACCACCTCTTGGTAAGATGATTTTGGTGGTACTGGGGTTTGAACTCAGGGCTTCACCCTTGCTAGGCAGGTGCCTTGCCCCTTGATCCACACCTCCAGTTCTTTTGCCCTGGTTACTTTGGAGATGTTTTCAGGGTCTCGTTTATTGTCCAGGTGGCCTGGACTATTGAGGCTGGCCTCGAACCTTGATCCTCCTGATCTCAGCCTCCAAAGCAGCTGGGATTACAGGCGTGAGTCACCAGTGCCCCGCCCCTGGTTCTACTCACTAGCCTCTTGAAAAAACTGTTTATTTAGTTATTATATTTAATAGGAAGCCTGATTCTTTTCCTAGAGTGATGCATGGAATTGCATCTTCACCTGGAACCCAGTTGACTGAATCTGTGATGTCTGACCCGCTGCTGTTTCCCGAGGTCTCCATCACAGGAGTGTTGACTGAATCTGTGATGTCTGACCCGCTGCTGTATCCCGAGGTCTCCATCATAAAAGTGTTAGGGGATGATGGCTCCATTTACTTGCTTCTTCTTGAAAGGTCTTTCATTCCTCACCTCCTGGTGCTAATTGCCTACAGTTGTTAATTATCACAGAGGCTCCTGGTGGGTGAGTTTGAACTGCGTTAAGTCCACGTCAAGCATCACTGTTGTTAAGAGGATCTGGGATGAGTGTCAGTCAGTGTTGCCCTGGGTTGGACGGAGAGGTGCGGCTGTCATGAGCACCCAAGGCCTTTGTTGGCGTTTTCACCGTGACTTGAGTGTTTTCTGGGGGAACAATGGCGGTGTGGTGGTGAATCTCAAGCATGAGCTAGAGTGGGTTGAGAAACCCTAGGACATTTGAGAAGCACAGCTCTGGGTGTGTCTGTAAGCACCTTGCCAGAGATCTTCAATCCTGTCCACCATGATCCACCATGACTAAGCTGATCCTTTCTGCTTCCTGTCCACCGTGACTAAGCTGTCTCTCTACTTCCTGTCCTCCATGACTCAGCTGTTCCTCTCTACTTCCTGTTCTCCATGACTAAACTGTTCTCTGCTTCCTGTCCGCCATGACTAAGCTGCCTCCCTACTTCCTGTCCTCCATGACTCAGCTGTTCCGCTCTACTTCCTGTCCGACTTGAGAGGAAGTCCCTCCTCCTCCACATGCTACTGCTGCCATGATGTTCTGCCCAAATGCATGGGGCCAATTAACCATGGCCCAATTGTTCTGAAACCAAACCATGGCTGAGTAATTCCTTCTTCCCCTCAGTAGTTTTCACGTGTATTTTGCCCTAGGGACCAGAGAGCTCGGTAACGTAAGGCTGTGTGGGTTCTCCTGCTTTTTCAAGCAAATTGACTGTTACAGAAAATGGTCGTGCTGTCTCTCGGGCATAGTGCAAGCACTTAAGGTCTTTTCAGTAGTCAAAGCTGACCCCGCATCTTTGCTGACCCCACAAATTGAACATCTGCCCTGCTCTAAGAAAACCCAGAAAGCTACCAGGTCACAGACATTTCTTGTTGAAATTCCCCAGGAGGATGTGATGTGCAGCAAGGAGTGTTATGCACTCCAGAACAAGGGAAGTCTGGTTCAGCTCACCTGCAGCTTGCCTTACGCATTTGAAATAATCTGAATTTCATCTTAAAACATCACCAGAAGGCCTGGTCTTGCCATGGCAGTCGTGATGCAAGGCAGAAAAGCAGGGCATTGGGACAGAAGAAAGTGACTCAAAATCTTGGTTATAAGTGAGAAGGAGTGTGCATATCTACTAGGTGTTTCTGTCCGTGGAAGCTGGAGGCAGAGAGAGCGTCTTCCTCTTTTCCAGTGCTTTTCAAACTCATGCTCACCTGCGGGCAGGGCAGACCCTATGGGATGGTGATTCCCAGTCAATAATCAGTGAGTGGGGAGACCCATGGGAGGTCCCTGAGGCAGGTGAGGGGGGTTTGAGTTTGTCCCTGAGCTCAGGTGTGCACAACCTACAAACGTCTGCAATTGGAAAAAGGCTCAGAGAAGGAAAGGAATATTCAATCTGAAACAGGACATTAAGTCATATGTTTTATAAGGTCCTGGAGTTTCCGTAAGTCTAACCTGCCTCAGCCTGGCCAGCCTGGACGTAATCACTGCAGGATCCACCCTGGGGCAGATGGACAGACCAGCTGCAGACCGGCGGACGTGTGTCCGTGCATTTCTGCAGGAGGAGGCTGGCTCCCCCAAATCCACGCACCCCGCCGCGTCTGCCTGCTCAGACTCGCTCTGGGTCATAGCAAATCATTTCATCGTGTGCTTTCCCTCCATTTTGCATTATTTTATTCCCATGGAAAGGCCACAAAACCAGACATCTGGTAGACCCAACCATCCCGTCCTCTTCTGAACGTGATGGATTTCTTGGCTATGGTTTTCTATTTTTGTTTGTGTGGTGGTGGTGGTGGTGTCGGTGGGGTTTCCCACATAAATCAGGCCGATGGCACTTTGTTGGGACGGGCTTTGGGTAGCTGCAATCATGGGAGAAAACAGCAGGACACACGTGTCCTAGTCGTCCTGGTTAAGGTCTTCGTAGACATGGCGGCATTGGTGGCGGTCGTGGACTTGGCCGTCTTTCTTTACTTGTGGTCTCGGTTTTAGTTATCATCACGGGTAAAGTGTTGACTAAGGCTTGGTTGAGATTTTGGTCTTGGTTGAAATGCCAGACTTGGGCGAGCATGGACACACAGCCTGGTCATGGTGAAAGTCTTCCATGTGTCCCTTCCCCATCTTCTTGGTGACCGTTAACCTGGTCATGGTGCAAATCTCGGTTGAGGTCGTGGTCTTGGTGGAGGTCCTACTTTTGGGCAAGCATTGAGTTATTTTCTGACCCTGGTTAAGTTCATCTTCCGTGTCCCCTCCGTACTTTTGGTGATGGTGAGTTACTAGGTGAATTTCCTGTGTAATTATTGGGACATGAGCACATGGGTGACTTCTACAGTCACTCTTTCTTTCCTGTATCTCTAACCAATACCCACCTGTACCCCTACTCTAGCACCCATCCCTGTGCACCTGCTGGCATCTCTGTACCCCAATACCCACCGGTACCCATCCGTGTGCACCTGCTGGCATCTCTGTACCCCATTACCCACCGGTACCCATCCGTGTGCACCTGCTGGCATCTCTGTACCCCAATACCCACCCATATAACACCCATCCATGTGCACCTGTTGGCATCTCTGTACCCCATTACCCACCCATATGGCACCCATCCATGTGCACCTGTTAGCATCTCTGTACCCCATTACCCACCCATATAACACCCATCCATGTGCACCTGTTAGCATCTCTGTACCCCATTACCCACCCATATAACACCCATCCATGTGCACCTGTTAGCATCTCTGTACCCCATTACCCACCCATATGGCACCCATCCATGTGCACCTGCTGGCATCTCTGTACCCCAATACCCACCCATATAACACCCATCCATGTGCACCTGCTGGCATCTCTGTACCCCATTACCCACCCATATGGCACCCATCCCTGTGTACCTGTTGGCCTCTCTATACCCCATTACCCACCTGCACCCACATTCTGGCAGGCATCCTCACACACCTCTTGGCCTGTACCCGTCACCTCACCCTGCCTGTCTCACTCACATCCAGAACTCCTGTCACACCTGCATCCTGATCCCCGCTGACGACTGTTACCTGGTCGTGGGTAAAATCTCGGTTGAGGTCCTGGTTAAGGGCTTGGTCTTGGCTGAGGTGTGACTGTTGGGACAGGGACACACGAGTGACACAGCCAGGATGTTCAAAGCCCCCCTCTGTCTTCCCCTCATCTCCTCGTGGGACTATTAAAGCCCAAAACCTCCCCAGAATGTATTTGCTGCTCTTTCCTTTGCTAGTCCTAAAGCAGAAAGGATCTGAGTCTCTCCTGTTTTTCTGGCATCTCTCCTTTTAGCTATCTGCAAGGTCTCCCTGCTCACTTTTCTCCCATTACTGAGCTCCTCAACACCTGGCAGGGACTCCATGTTCACCTAAGTCTCTCTTGGGGACAGTCCTATGTTTTATTTAGGGCTTTTAAATGGCCGCCTTTCCCCAGCTGACTTGTGAAGCATTCTGTTAATTGCCTGTTATTTTCTAGTCTTGATCACGTTTCCAGAGCGACTGAGCCCTGAGGAGATGCGTGTGTGTTGTATATCACCCCGCTCGGCTGCCACAACAAAATCCCACAGCCTAGGCGGCCTCAGTAACAGACATTTGCTGCCTCCCAGTCCTGGAGGCTGGAGTCCAAGGTCAAGTCCTGGAGTCCAAGGTCAAGTCCTGGAGGCTGGAGTCCAAGGTCAAGTCCTGGAGTCCAAGGTCAAGTCCTGGAGGCTGGAGTCCAAGGTCAAGTCCTGGAGTCCAAGGTCAAGTCCTGGAGGCTGGAGTCCAAGGTCAGGTCCTGGAATTCAGGGTCAAGTCCTGGAGGCTGGAGTCCAAGGTCAAGTCCTGGAGATCAAGGTCAGGTCCAGGAGTCCAAGGTCAAGTCCTGGAGACCAAGATCAAGTCCTGGAGGCTGGAGTCCAAGGTCAAGTCCTGGAGACCAAGGTCAAGTCCTGGAGGCTGGAGTCCAAGGTCAAGTCCTGGAGTCCAAGGTCAAGTCCTGGAGGCTGGAGTCCAGGGTCAAGTCCTGGAGTCCAAGATCAAGTCCTGGAGGCTGGAGTCAAGGTCACAGTCAAAGGCCGTCTCCTCCTGAGCCCTCCATCCTTGGCTTGTAGACTTGGTCTCCCTGTGTCCTCACAGGGTCGTCCCTCTGTGTGTGTCTGTGTCCTCCTGTCCCCTAGTCCTGTTGGACTAGGATCCGTGTTAGTGACCTCATTTTACCTCTGTCACCTCTTTAAAGACCCCGTCTCCAAACACTAGGATCCTGGGGGTGAGGGGTCAGCATAGGAATTTGTGTGTCCTGTGGGGTGACGACACAATCTAGCCCGTGGCTCTCTGTGTTAACAGGTTCAATGCCAGATCGCGATCATTTATTCCTGACCTGATCCAGCATTTCACCTTCAACCTGCTTCACAACGTCCGCACTCCTCTTACGTCTCCATGTTTGTGTCGCCCCAAAATTCCTATGTCGAAATCCCAAGAACCGAAATCTGGGGCCATTGGGACTCCAGGAAGCCCTGACTTGGGACCAGTGACCTTATAAAACAGGCCGGGTGAGCGCCTTTGTCCTTCAGTCTTGTGAGGACACAGGAGCAGGTGTCCCAGGTCAGGAATGGAACCAACCTCAGCAGACTCTCAATCGTCAGGATGCTTGACTGTCCACAGAGGTCAAAGACAGCATCTGTCTACTCCACATCCTAACGTCTGTCTGTCCCCATACCTCTACCTGCAGTCACATCTCGCTCTTCTTTTTTCATTTATTTAATTTTTGGAACCAGGTCTTCCTGTGTAGTGCAGGCTGCCCTCCAATTCACCATCCTCCCCAGTGCTGGGATTACAGGCATGCAGTACTGTACTCAGTTTACCTATGCTTTGTAACATCTATTTAGATATCTATCTAATACCTATATTAATATGCAACTGTCACCACGTTTGCGTTTATCCATTTATACTTAAATTCTAGCCCATGTCTATAATTGTATTGCTACATTTCTCCTTTCTATAAAGAAAAGACCAGCCGGGCATGGCGGCTAACTTCTGTCATCTGAACTACTTGATACTTGAAGGCATCAAGTAGTCTATTATGCCCGATAAATATCTAGAGTAAAAAGGGCTGGGGATGGGGCTTAAGTTATGGGGTCCCTGCCTAGCAAGCGTGAGGACCCGAGTTCAAAACCCACTACTGCCAAAAGAAAGGAAATTGTATTTAGGTGGCAGGTTTTGGGGTGGGAAATTCAAGCTTGGGTGGCCCATTGGTGTGTTGTCTGTTTGCACAAAATATGGTGGATGACTTCACAGTGGGGGGTGTGAATCAAGTTTCCATGGTAACGCTGGAAGCCACACACGTTCAAGCACCAGACTTGCTTTTTTGTAGCTATTTGCTCTTTTTTTGGGGTAATAATTCACTCGTTTTGGTGGTCCATTGTGGGCAGTGTCCCCAGACAAGTTGAGAACACCCACTGGCCAGCCACCTCCCATGAAACTGCATGTTTTAGAGGTTCTGTCACCTCAGTGGTGACACGTGGAGGACCAAGCCAGCAACACATGTGACTTCAGGGACACTGTACACACAGAAAACAGTGCGTCATATTTTCCTATCTACCTATCATGTATCTGTCTGTCTCTCTGTCTCTTTATCCATCCATCCATCAATGTTTCTGTCTATTTATATCATCTAATTGATCATCTGTCAATCTATGTATGTATCCATCCTTCCAGTCACCCAGGACAGCTTCCGTCTGTCTGTTCCTTAATGGGGTTGACACCCGCCATTGACAAGCGCATCCCAACGAGCACACCTCCAGCATCCACACGTCATTCTACGCACCTTGACGTCTGTCCATCTTAAAAGTGGGGTTCCCTTGTGACAGTCACATAGGCGCTTGCACCGTATCTGACTCAGATCCACCCCGTCCACCCTTGTCCCCAACTTCCCTGTCCCCAGCTTAGAACACTTGAACCGGTCCCCTTCTTCTACTTTCAGGCCTGACCACACAACCCACCACCATGTTCACCCTCCTAACCCTCTGCCTGTTCCTTCCTTCCTCCCTCTGCTGCCCGGCCCTGGACAGAGGCCGTCTGTCCTTACAGCTTCAGGTCACTGCCGTGTCCCCATTCTGCATGCACCACGTGCACCGTTGGCGTCCATCTCAGTCGAACCCCCTGGACCTCTGTTCCAGTGTCTTCTCATCTCTGAACCCCACTGCCCCCTGGACCCCCATTCTGGGGTCCAGTGCACCTGTTGCCCTCCGCACCCTAACCCCTGTCCCCACGCCGTGGTGTCCCTGGCAGGTTCTGGACGTGTCACGACGACCGCTTTCTCTACATGCTGATGGAGTTCGTGCCAGGCGGGGAGCTGTTCACCTACCTGCGCAACCGTGGCTGCTTCCCCTCGGCCACCGGGCTCTTCTACACTGCCGAGATCGTGTGTGCCATCGAACACCTGCACGCCAAGGGCATCGTCTACCGGGACCTGAAGCCGGAGAACATCCTGCTGGACCGCGACGGCCACATCAAGCTCACCGACTTTGGCTTCGCCAAGAAGCTGGTGGACAGGTAAGGGGGAACCTGACACAGGTGCGCCTGGGCCGTGTGGCTCAGGGTGGGACGGCTGGGGTGCTGGCCAGCTGTGACCAGGTGGGGACAGGTGTGACATGGCGACCTTGCCATGGTTGGATCGGTTGTAGGGAAGCACGGCTTGCCTGTGGGCTTGTGTGCTACCGCTACGTCCACTTCCTGCACAGCTGGGACTAGAGGCGTCAGCCTCCGTGCCTGGCTTCATCTTTGGTGTTCCGTGTGGAGCCTTGGTCATTTCCCCTCCCTCTGTCCACGTCCTTATCGGCGTTGCTTCTTCGTTTTCATATTTATGTCTTTCTTTGGTGGTGCTGGGACTTGAACTCAGAGCCTCCTGCTGGTGACACAGTACTGTCACTGTCCCCAATCTTAAAATGTGGACCATGATGTCCTTGTGTGCACACATTCAGATACGCAATGTACCTATCTGTGTGTCTGTCTGTCTCAATAAATATATCTTTATGTGTCTCTATCTTTATTGATCTATCACCTGCCTGTCTGCCTATCAATCACCTATCAATCTATCAATCGCCTATCAATCTAACTATCAACCATCTACCCCCTATCAATCAACCACCTATCTATCACCTATCAGTCCTATCAGTCACCTATCAATCTACCTATCAGTCATCCATCATCTGTCTACGATGTCCTCCACGTCCATCCTTCTTATTGCCATCACAGGTGTGTGAGTCACCTTTCTGTGGCTGTGACAGATCACCTGAGATAGCCAACTTAAAAAGAGGAGAAGGTTGATTTGGGGTCATGGTTGTCAGGGTGTCAATCAATGATCACTGGGCTCCATGGCTTAGGGCCTTGGTGATGCAGAGCGTCATGGTGGGAGCAGGTGGAGGAGCAAAGCTGCTCACATCGTGGGGGCCATGGAGCAAAGAGAAGAGACTAGGGTCCTAATGTCCCCCTCGGAGTCCACGCCCCCAGTGACCTCACTTCCTCCCACCTGGCTCTGCCTCTTAAAAGCTGTACCACCTTCTAAGAAGCTATTAAGTTATGTAGCCATCAATCTCCCCTCAGGCCATGCCCCCAGTGACCTCACTTCCTCCCATCAGGCCCCACCTCTTGAAGTATCCACCACCTCCCAATAGCAGCATGCTGTGGGCCACTCAAGGCCATGCCCCCAGTGACCTCACTTCCTCCCATCAGGCCCCACCTCTTAAAGGCTCCACCACCTACTAATAAGCCATTAAGTGATGTATCCATCAATCTCCCCCCAGGCCACGCCCCCTGTGACCTCACTTCCTCACACTAAGCTCCACCTTTTAAAGGACCCACCACCTGCCCGTAGCACCATCAGCTGGGGACCAATAGAGGATGTGCTCCATTTTTAAGGCTGACAAATACTCACTTGTCCCTATATTTTTTTTCCAGTGTTTTTAGTGACTGAGAGGATGCTACACACTTTGTGTGTTCCTGTAGCACACAGGCTGCCCTGTGACCCTGGGGTCTACTGTACACATATTTCTTTAAAATACTGGTTTCCTCTGGATATTCACCCCGAAGATGGATTGCTGGGCTATGTTATATGCTGGTCCTTTTTTAAAGTTTTCTTTTTTTTTTTTTACAGTGCTGGGGACTGAACCCAAGACCTGGTACCTGACAGGCCACCACTTTACCACTTAAGCTACACCCCCCCAACCCATTATTCTTAAATTAACATGTTTGCCACCAGAAATTATTCTTGCTGTCCTTAAGAATAATTTTAAACCGGGCATGGTAGCATGCCTCTGTAATCCCAGCCCTTAGGTGGCCAAGGCAGGAGGGTCATGAGTTCGAAACCAGCCTGGGCTGTGTATTGAGTTCCTGCTCAGCCTGGTCTGTATAGTGAGAACCTGTCCCAAAAAACCAAGGATTTGGGGTGTAGGTCAGTAATCATTGCCTGCCTCGTGTGTGTGAGGCCCTGGGTTTAAATCCCAGCCCTGCGAAAACATGAGAAAGTCTCGACAAAATTATGCGGGAAAACTTGCATGGTTTAATATAAACTGAGTTTTAATGCACCCCAGTGATCCAGGATAGGACATTTGTGTCATCGTCCCACACACAGTTGCATCAGCTCCGTGCCGTGTGGACTTGTAAGAGTTTGTGCTTTTGTGGCTGACTTGAGCATGTGTCAGAGTTCCCTTCCTTTTTCACAGCCGTGTAATATTCCACTGTATGAACAGACCAGATTTCTTGGGTATCTGCTAATCTAAGTGTTGGCGCTCGCTTTGCTCCCTTCTTGAGGTGTCGTGAACAACGCTGCTGTGAACACGGCTGTAAAATTGTGTTCTGTGCAATTTCTAGAGAGGAAAACTCGTAAAGTTAGACTTGAGGCGAAATGGGAGGAAATTGAGGTATATTATTTCTTGTGTACGTCTAGATATTCAAGTGATCCATAGCACTTGTGTCGGTCAACACGTATTTTAATGCTGTGCGGGCATAGAGTCTTCCCTTCCTGTGGACACGTGTAAGAATTCTGTCCCCAAAATTTTGGTTTACATTGCTGAGTACTGGTGCCTATGCCTGTAATCCCAGCTACCTGAAAGATGGAGGTGGGGAGGATCACAGTTCGAGGTTAGCCTGGATAAACAGTTCCCAAATATTTTTATTGTGTAATAAATAACTCCCAAAGTAACAAATAGCTCCCCCACCCAAAAAAAAAAAAAACCTCAAATAACCAGAGCAAAAGGCACAGACCACTGCACCCAGCTATCAGTTGAGACGGGGTCTTGCACACTTTTTACCCAGTCTGGCCTCGAACCTCAGATCCTCCCCATCTCAGCCTCCAAGTAGCTGGGATTACAGGCGTGAGCAGCTGAATCACAATTTGATCCTATAAAAAAATACACTTCAAAGTAAAATTTACCTCAAGTGTGGTTTTCCAGAATCATGACTGGGACTCCATGTGAACTGAGGGTGGCCTTACCCAAGGAGTGTCTTTTATTTCGTTTTTGGATGCATTCCTTCCTTCTTCCCCAAGGCCAGCTGAACAAGAGGACAGATAGATGGACACTTTGGTCATCCACTAGTTGCACCAGGAGACTCGGTTTCCCCCTGCACGTTCCCTGCACCCCAAATCTCCCCAGCCCGGCTGACTTCGGGGTCACCGCAGAAGCAAACGCCTGCACCCAGGCGTGAGTTGCAAACTGACCCTCGATACAGCCCAGGCTCAGAGGTGTCACCTGCTCAGCCAAGAAGGACAGCCACCTGCGGGTGACCACGGGCCAGGCCACAGCCTGTGAGTTAAACATCACCTGTGGCCACCTCGGCGGTCAGCCGACAACATGGCTGCCAGCTCCTGTCAGGCCACCTGGAGGGGCCACCAAGCCACACGTCCAACATGGAGTCACGTCACCTCCCGGCACAGGGCGGACGACGGGGACTCGGGTCTGTGGGAGCCGAGCGAGGAAGGGGGGAGGATCCCAAGGGTCCAGGTGTGGGAGGCTTCGTGTCCTGCTGGGTGCTGTTGGGAGGTGCTGGGCCCTTTAAGAGGTGGGGCAGAGCGAGGCAGTGAGGTCATAGGGGGCGTGGCCTGGGAGAGGATATAAGGACCATGGTCTCCCTCCCGCCCTCTCTCTCTCTCTCTCTCCTTCCCTCTGTGTCTCTCTTTCTGCTCCACTGTTTCTCCCCCTCTCTCCCCTTCACTCTCTCTCCCCTTCTCTCTCTCTCCCCTTCACTCTCTCTCCCCTTCACTCTCTCTCTCCCCTTCACTCTCTCTCTCCCCTTCACTCTCTCTCTCTCCTTCACTCTCTCTCTCCCCTTCGCTCTCTCTCTCCTTTGCTCTCTCTCTCCCCTTCACTCTCTCTCTTTCTCCCTCTCCCTCACTCTGTTTTTCTCCCCCCCTCCTTGTCTCTTTCTCTTTCTCCCCTTCTCTCCCTTTCTTTCTCTCTCTGTCTCTCTCTCTCTCCCTCCCTCCCTCCCTCTCTCTCTTTCCCTCTCCGTCTCTCTGCCCCACTGTCTCCCCCTCTCTTTCTCCCCGTCACTTTCTCTTTGTCCCTCTCTCTCTCTCTCCCTCCCTCTCTTTCTCACCCCCTCCTTGTCTCTTTCTTTCTCCCCTTCCCTCCCTCTTTCTCTCTCTCTCTCTCCCTCCCTCTCTTTCTCTTTCTCTCCCTCCATCTTTGTCTCTCTCTCTCTCTCTTTCTCCCACCTTCCTCCCTCCATCTCCTCTCTTTCTCCCCCTCCCTCCCCTCTCTCTCCCCCTCCCTCCCCCCCTCTCTCTCTCCCTCTCTCTGTCTGTCTCTCTCTATCTCTCTCTCACTCTCTCTCTCTGTCTCTCTTCCGCCTTCCTGGCCACCATAACTTGACATGACCCCCCGCCTCGCCCCAGACCCCAGAGCCCCCCCGACTGTCACCTGTGACACCACGACCCCCACCCCCACCCTTCCCTCCTCTAACCGAGGTCACCTCAGGCATTTTGTCACAGTCCCCAAACGCTGGCTGACACAGGCTTGTCCTGAAGGCAGACCTCAAAGATGGCAGCTCCTGGCATTTGTCCAGAAGTCACTTCCAGATCAGCTCAGCTCCTGCACCACAGTCCAGGCGGGAAGAACCCCTGCCGCCATGTGGGACCAGCTGTGCAGAAGGTGGCTGCAGAGAGGACAGGTCTCCCCCTGTATTCTGGGAGAAGACCTCACCTTTCGCTCTCCCTTCTTTCCTTGCATCCTCTGCAGCCTCCATTGCTCTCGTGTCACAGACGGTTGTGACACTGTCAGCGTCTGAGGCGGCCCCTGTACTAGACTTTCAAATAGTCACTCTAATCCACTTTTTGTCTTCCCGAATCCGTGCACAACTGGATTGCATGCAGACAGACGCAGCCCAAAAGAGGGAAAAAGGATGGTGACGATGACCGCGGCTCAGCTCAGGTTGTCTGGAAGAGCAAAGCCCAGCCCCCAGTGCTAAGCCGAGGTCCACCTTTGCATCCATGGTGCAGCCTCTCCGCCCTGCTGGTTTGCATGCAGCAAGCGCATACTGGTTGCACCAGGCCTCGGTGCAATGTGTGCTCTGGTAGTCATCGTGCAACCTGCACCTTCTTTGTCATGGCTGCAGGGTGGGGAGGGGACTTTGGGACAGTGTCCTTGTTTTTCCCTCATGGGGACACTTGGGTGACCTGCCTCGCAGAGTGTCCCATGAGCGCCAGACAAATGCTCACCCTTGAGCTAGTCCCCAGCCCTAAGTGCACCTCATGGAGTCCATCTTTTGCCAAGAGAGGTCCCTTTTATCTTCTCCAGACTTTCTTTACCTTCAACCTGCTTCTGTCTTTCCATTAGGGACACCCACCTCTACGTCCATCCCAAACTGGAAATGTCCCTATAAAGTACTAAGTCCGCCATGTCTCCTTCCCAATCCTCAGACCCCACCATCCTAATTATCTGTTTCTGTGAACCGTACAACTCTAGGGAATCCTAAGACTTTGTCCTTTTGTGACTGACTTGTTTCACTTACCAACACGTTGGAGCCAGTGTCAGAAGTCCCTTCCTTTTCATGGCTGCATACTATTCCACTGCGCAAATTGACCGGACTTTGGTCGTCCGGTCATCCAGGCACGGGCGCTTGCGTTGTTTCCTGCTTTGGGTGTCATGGATAGTGCTCTTATGAACATGGGTGTAAAAATGTCTCCTCTAGGCCCCAGTTTCAGTTCTTTTGGGGGCTGAAGATTTCCATCACTGTGACAAAAGAAGGAGAAAAGGTCGATTTTTGGGTCATGGTTTGGAGGCTTTGGTCCATGGTCACATGGCTCCATTGCTCTCGGCCTGTGGTGAGGGAGAGCTGTGTGAGGTGGAGTCCTAGAGGCTGGAGTCTAAGGTCAAGTCCTGGGTCCAAGGTCAAGTCCTCCAGGCTGGACACCAAGGTCAACTCCTGGAGTCCAAGGTATAGCCCTGGAGGCTGCAGTCTAAGGTCAAGTCTTGCAGGCTGGGCGTCCAGGGTCAAGCCCTGGACACTGGAGTCCAAGAACAAGTCTGGTGCAGGCGGTGGACAGAATAACCACAGGTGAACAGATGCACTCGAGGGCCACATGGAAAACCCTTGCATCCCCTGCAGAACTGGACAACGACCTAGTAGAACATTTATACTGTACTATTTTTTGCTTGAAATTCTTCAGCCGGGCAGAACATGGCTGATCCTAAGGGAAGAAGGCAGCAGGCTGCCTTGTGTGCACCTTGGGAGTACAGGTTTGGGGGACTTCCTCTTATTTTACGAGAGTCCTGGTGTTCAATGATGACACACAGATCTCGGATGCACAGGATTGGATGGAAAATGCAAAGTTATGTTACAATAAAAAGAGCGTTAGGGAAGAAACGACGGGGAGTACAAAAAAAGAAGGTGGCAACCCAGGCATGAACGCCCTCCATGCAAACACCCGCAACCCTTTTGAAGACTCAGATCCTAAAAATAGATAAAGGACAAGAGAATAGCAAACGGCTTCAAATCCTCTTGGCTCTTCCTGGTGGCACTTCCCGCCACTGTCCTGCAGGTGGTGCCAGAAGCCAGAGATGTTTGCAAAGCTTGCCATATTCATGCCTGGAGGAAAGTCCTTTTTCTAAAGTACCTGTTGGAACTAAAAAACAGACAAAAATTCCAGTGCCCCTTAACCATCAGCCAGCCTTTGGCTATTTCCAAAGACTGGTTATGGAATTAGCGTGACAGCTTAGCTGAGTCACAAGGACCACCAAAAGGGTTAAAATCCTTCAGGTTTTTGAAGGTGAAGTGCAGAGAAAATTCACCCTCATTTTGGATTTCTTCTCCTGGGGTTAACTGTTGCATAACGGGTTGACCTGTAGGTCCTTATGCATCTTGTGGGATGACTGAGTGAGTTCTTTTTACATTGAAAAGTGTAATCATTCGTGCATGTTAATCACACGTTAGCGCGTGTCACCGTGACTTTTGTATATATGCATATACATAGGTAAGTAAAATATAAAAATAAAATGCCTGTATATATATGCATTTGTATATAGAACCCCAGAGAAGTCAGCCATTGCAATAATCTCACAGATTTTGGATTTGTTCAGGTTTTTCAAATAGCCCCTCCCCCATAGAATAAGGAGCCTTAGTGGGACCGGGCCTCCCGTGCACACGGGGATCCGTTTGTGGGTTTTTGTTTTTGTGGACGCCTTACACATAAGCTTGCCTTGTGTTAAAATAACTTCGTGCTTGAGACGGACGTTTTCCACTGTGGCTTCAGAGTTTTCTGAATTTGGCCTATTTTGCATTTTCACGTCACACGCTGAGCACAGGTGAATTTACACACGGAGCACATGTGGGATTCTTAGTGGTTGGACTTTTTTTAGTTGATCAGTGGAGTTACTGCAATGGCTGATTTCTCTGGGGTTCTGTCTGTTCCCCACATAGGACGTGGACGCTCTGTGGAACCCCTGAGTACCTGGCTCCTGAAGTCATCCAAAGCAAGGGTCATGGGAGGGCCGTGGACTGGTGGGCGCTGGGCGTCCTCGTCTTTGAGATGCTTTCAGGGTGAGTGCACCCCGACCTCCTTGGGGTCGGCCATTCCCCTCCTGCCTCTGACTCTACCGTGGGTGGGGTGGGAATTGAACCTGGGTCCAATGACAGAAAACACACACACTCGTACAACGACCGCTCGCGAATGTCTGTCGCCATCTTTAAAGGCCTGGACTCCCTTAACTAAACCATTAACCCCCCCAGCATTGTCCCTTCTGGAACAACATACAGAATTACATAGATTGCATAAAGCAACATCCACCAAGTACAGATTAGGAGTCACACATGGTAGGGCACGCCTGTAATCACAGCCACTGTTGGGTGAGGCAGGAAAATTGAGTTCAAAGCCAGCCTGGGCAACACAGTGAGATCAGATCTTAAAACAAAAACAATTCAGTAACTTGGGAGCGTGCAGAGTCCCAGGAAGGCAATGATGTGTTCTCTCCCGAATTCCCATTCTGGACACTGCCGGTGTTTTTGCACTGGTGTCTTGGTGACTCAGGGCTCGAGTTCATCCTCTGCTCCAGACAGTCCCAGCAGAAACTTAAAGCCACAATTCCATGCTTACAAATGCAAGCTTTGGGCATCATTCGTGATGTCTTCTTTCCACACTGTGCTGAATTCCCTACCTAGAGAGGGACCAGAGTTACAGGTGCAAGGAGCCTGCGTTGTGTGCAGGGGACACGGCGACCCACTGTCCCAAATGGCTGTATCGACAAAGGCTCTCATGTCTGGCAATGGAGGCTTAAGCAGGTCAGGTCTGGAGGGCCCGGGGACACTGGCCAGTGACCTTCACATGTGCTGGGACTCATGCTTACATACCTTTCACCCTTTGCATTTTTATTTTGCTTGTAAGTGCGTTACAAATACACTCGTGGTGGACCCCTAAGTTGACCCCCAGCTGAAGCAAAAGCTCTTTTCCAAGTCCTTCCGAGTCCATGAGAGCCCAAGACACAAGTGTTTACCTGGACATCTTCACTTTGATGTAGAAAAAGGCAGGAATTGGGGAGTTTGTCTATGGCTCTGCACAGGCCTCCCCACCAAGTGTCAGGCACCTGTGTCCAAGGTGGAGAGAATGATAATTCTAACATCTGCTCATGTAAACCAAATGAACTGCTCCCTTCTGTCAGTGTGTCTGCCATCTATAAACACAGGCATCCACCCTTCCATCCACCTTCCTACCTGTATCTGTGGGGTATCCATCAGTACATTCGTCCATCCATCTACCCATCCATCCACCCATCCACCCATCCATCCATCCACCCACCCATCCATCCATCCATCATCCACCCATCCATCCACCCATCCACCCATCCACCCACCCATCCACCCATCCAACCATCCATCCATCCATCCATCCACCCATCCATCCACCCATCCACCCATCCATCCACCCACCCATCCATCCATCCACCCATCCATCCATCCACCCATCCATCCACCCACCCACCCATCCATCCACCCACCCATCCATCCACCCACCCACCCACCCATCCATCCACCCATCCATCCACCCATCCACCCAACCACCCATCCATCCACCCACCCACCCACCCATCCATCCACCCATCCACCCACCCACCCACCCATCCATCCATCCACCCACCCACCCACCCACCCATCCACCCACCCATCCATCCACCCACCCACCCATCCATCCACCCACCCACCCATCCATCCACCCACCCACCCACCCACCCATCCACCCACCCATCCACCCATCCATCCATCCACCCATCCACCCATCCACCCATCCACCCATCCACCCCCACCCACCCATCCACCCACCCACCCATCCATCCATCCATCATCCACCCATCCATCCAACCATCCACCCATCCACCCACCCATCCACCCATCCAACCATCCATCCATCCACCCATCCACCCATCCACCCATCCACCCATCCACCCACCCATCCACCCATCCAACCATCCATCCATCCACCCATCCACCCATCCATCCACCCATCCACCCATCCATCCACCCACCCATCCATCCATCCACCCATCCATCCATCCACCCACCCATCCATCCACCCACCCACCCATCCATCCACCCACCCATCCACCCACCCATCCACCCACCCATCCACCCATCCATCCATCCACCCATCCATCCACCCATCCATCCACCCATCCACCCAACCACCCATCCATCCACCCACCCACCCACCCATCCATCCACCAATCCACCCACCCACCCATCCACCCATCCACCCATCCATCCATCCACCCACCCACCCACCCATCCATCCACCCACCCACCCACCCATCCATCCACCCACCCACCCACCCATCCATCCACCCACCCACCCACCCATCCATCCACCCACCCACCCATCCATCCACCCACCCATCCACCCACCCACCCACCCATCCACCCATCCATCCACCCACCCATCCACCCACCCATCCATCCACCCACCCACCCATCCATCCACCCACCCACCCACCCACCCATCCACCCATCCATCCACCCACCCATCCACCCACCCATCCACCCATCCATCCATCCACCCATCCATCCACCCATCCACCCATCCACCCATCCACCCATCCATCCATCCACCCATCCACCCACCCATCCACCCACTCATCCATCCATCCATCCATCCATCCACCCACCCATCCACCCACCCATCCATCCATCCATCCATCCATCCACCCACCCATCCACCCATCCACCCATCCACCCACCCACCCATCCATCCAACCATCCACCCATCCACCCATCCACCCATCCATCCATCCATCCACCCACCCATCCATCCACCCATCCATCCACCCACCCATCCATCCACCCATCCATCCATCCACCCATCCATCCATCCATCCACCCATCCACCCATCCACCCATCCACCCACCCATCCACCCATCCATCCATCCACCCACCCATCCATCCATCCATCATCCACCCATCCATCCACCCATCCACCCACCCATCCACCCATCCAACCATCCATCCATCCACCCATCCACCCACCCATCCACCCATCCATCCATCCATCATCCACCCATCCATCCACCCATCCACCCATCCACCCATCCATCCATCCACCCATCCACCCACCCATCCACCCACCCATCCACCCACTCATCCATCCATCCACCCATCCATCCACCCACCCATCCACCCACCCATCCACCCATCCACCCACCCACCCATCCATCCATCCATCCATCATCCACCCATCCATCCACCCATCCACCCATCCACCCACCCATCCACCCATCCAACCATCCATCCATCCACCCATCCACCCATCCATCCATCCATCATCCACCCACCCATCCATCCACCCATCCACCCACCCATCCACCCATCCAACCATCCATCCATCCATCCATCCACCCATCCATCCACCCATCCACCCATCCATCCACCCACCCATCCATCCATCCACCCATCCATCCATCCACCCATCCATCCACCCACCCACCCATCCATCCACCCACCCATCCACCCACCCATCCACCCACCCATCCACCCATCCATCCATTCACCCATCCATCCACCCACCCAACCACCCATCCATCCACCCACCCACCCATCCATCCACCCACCCACCCACCCATCCATCCACCAATCCACCCACCCACCCACCCATCCACCCATCCACCCATCCATCCATCCACCCACCCACCCACCCACCCATCCACCCACCCATCCATCCACCCACCCACCCATCCATCCACCCACCCACCCACCCATCCACCCACCCATCCACCCACCCATCCACCCATCCATCCATCCACCCATCCACCCATCCACCCATCCACCCATCCATCCATCCACCCATCCACCCACCCATCCACCCACCCATCCACCCACCCATCCATCCACCCATCCACCCACCCATCCACCCACCCATCCACCCACCCATCCACCCACCCACCCACCCACCCACCCACCCATCCACCCACCCACCCATCCATCCACCCACCCATCCACCCACCCATCCATCCACCCATCCACCCACGTAGGTAGCTACCTTGTGTCCGTCTGTGTGATTGTGTGTCCGTCTGTGTGATTGTGTGTCCGTTTGTGCACATCTCTACTCCCTGTCTACATCTATGCTCCCGTCCATCTTCTTAGGTTGTGTCATCCATGTCCACCTATGTATCAATTTACTAAGTGTCTGTCTGCCTGCTGTCCATCTGTCTTTCTGTCTTCCTGTCATTCATCTATTCTATCATTTTATCTGCATCATTTTATATCTATGATCTTTGATCGTTTATCTTTACCATCTTATCTATCTGTCTGTCCATCTACCTCTTATCCCGGCACTCAGGAGGCTGACGAGGTGGGTCATGAGTTCGAGGCCAGCCTGAGGTGCACGGCGACACCGTGTCTCAGAAATAAATGAGCAGACGAATCTTCTGCCCGTTGATGACTCTTTGCCTGGCCTGAGGTGCATTTCGTCACTTCCATCTTGCAGCACCAGGGGCAGCGTTGCCCAAGGATGGGTGAATCCCGGAGTCCTCTGATTAATTTTCACATAGGTTCTTTTTGCCCAGGTGATCTGGACGGCAATCCCTTTCATTTCATGATTCCTGCCGTGGCTGGGATTATAGGTGTGTGCGACCATGCCCGACTTTCTTGTTTAGATGAGGTCTCCTGAACCTTCTGGTCTGGCTAGACAGGAACCGTGATCTTCCTCATCACACCCTTCCCAGTGTCTTGGGAACACAGGTGTACACCACTGTACCCAAACTGTTGGTTGAGATGGGGTCTCTCAAACTTTCTGTTTGGGATGATTTTCACCAGAAATCTTCCCAATCCATCTCAGCCCCCCAAGTGCTTGGGATTACAGGTGTGAGCCACCATACCCGCTCTCTGGTTTTTGTTTTTCTCCATCTTACTCTGTACCCTGTCCCTAGTCCTTACTGACTCGTTATGTAACTCCTTTTCTTCCCCCCCTACATTTTCTTCTGTCTTGCACTTCCCCAAATCCACGCCATTTGTGTGAGATGCATAGGTTTTCGTTAGTTTTTGCAGTGTTGGGGATGGAGTCCATGGCCTCACACATGCACTCCACCAAAGACCCAGACCTTGATTTTGTTTTTCAGTACAAGGCTGTGAGGTTTGGGGTCTTTGAGGAGGAGCCACAGTGGGGTGGAGCTATTGTGACCCCATTTCCCCACTCTTCCTTCTCCTGACACTTTATCCCAAGCCACCTGCCTTCCCCGGCCGGCCTGTCTTTGCAGCTGGACAGGAAGCCGTGCACAGTGTAGGATCCTGCTCTCCCTGCGGGGTCTCTGTGGGTACAAGGAAAGACATCATGCCTTAGGGACATCTTCTTAGACACCTGGGTCGTCAGCTTTCTGCTGCAGGGACAAAAATAGTTCGCACAGTCAACTTAAAGGAGGAAACCTTGATTTGGGGTCATGGTTGTCAGAGTGTCAGTCAGTGGTCCCTGGGGCTCCATGGCTTTGGACCATGTGAGGTAGAACAAGATGGCGGCAGGAGTGAGTGGTGGAGCAAAGCTGCTCATATCATGACGGCCAGGAGGGGAAGAGAGAGAGAGAGAGAGAGAGGGAGAGAGAGAGAGAGAGAGAGAGAGAGAGAGGGAGGAAAGATTCAGTACAATATATACCCTTCTAGGCCACGCCTCCAGTGACCTCGCTTATAGTAGGCCGTGCCTCTTAGAGGCTCCATGACCTCCCAATAGGCCATTCAGCTGTGAGTCCATCAATGGATCAATCCATTCAGCTATTAGTCAATCAATGGATCAATCTATTCAGCTGTTAGTCAATCAATGAATGACTCCACTGATGAGGTCAGGCCCTTCATGCTCCCCTCACCTCCCAAAGTCCCCTCTGTGACCCTAGTGCCTTGGGGACCTCGCTTTCCACATGGGAGCCTTTGGGGTCATCCAGCTTGTCTAAGTTAAAATGCTTAAAATGCCAGATGCCATATAACAAGCGCGCCCCACACACTCACAAAACCAATCCATGCATTTCGAGGCCAAACTGTGAGAATTTCAGTGTCCCCCACTCCGTGCCGAGAGGACGCCATGGTCCTCGGCTGCCTGGCTTTTTCCTTTGCATTTTCATAATTTTCCACTTGTGAAACCTGAAAAATTCCTTCCCGTTTTAGGGCCTCATGACACATTTCCCCCCCAAGTTTAATGTTCCCTTCCTGAGTCTTACCCACCGTCTTGGTGAAGTCCCGTAGCTGGACACGTCCACATGGAGCCACCGCCCAAGCCTGGACAGACAGGAGAGTGTCCCCTGTGACACCCAGACACCATGTGACAAGTGACAAAGGCCTGACTGGGGCCACGGATGTCTCAGGAGGTCACGGTTGGCGTGGACTCGATGTTCCCCTGCTGCCCTGGAGAGCAGATGTGTGACGTCCAGGTGGAGCAGGGCCACTACCTCCACAGCCCAAGGACAGGATCTGTCCATCTGCAAGGACGCTATTTCCAAATGAGTCCCCATTGTCAGGCCCCAGGTGACACAGCTTTTGGAAAAGTCACCATTCCCCTCAGTTCTATGGTGCTTGACCATATTCCAATATGGCGGCCTGGCCCAATGGAGCGGGTGACACAGCTGGTCAAGGATGGCCTCATGTCAGGATCCTTAATTCCACCTGCAAAGACCCTATTTCCAAATGAGTCCCCATTGTCAGGCCCCAGGTGACACAGCTTTGGAAAAGTCACCATTCCCCTCAGTTCTATGGATCTTGACCACATTCCAACATGGCGGCCTGGCCCAATGGCGTGGGTGACACAGCTGGTCCAGGGCGACCTCATCTCACGACCTTCATTCCATGTGCAATTTCCTATCTCCAAATGACATCCCATTCAGGCCCCAGCACAGGGTCCGTCCCCCCATTCCAGCTCCTGGGGTCCAGGTGTCCTTGGCTCATGGCCCCATCCTCCAGTCCCTGCCACCATCTTCCCGTGGCGTCTCCTCTGTGTCCCTGTCCCCTTCTGTCTCTTGTGAGGACACTGCCATTGCGTCTAGGGCCACCCTCGTCCGTGTAAACCGGGAATCGAATCAAAAATCAATAGAGCTATTTGCGCTCAATGAAATATGGGGTCACCAATCAGGGAGTCATTGGCAAACTCCGTTTTGTGCAGTGGTGACATTTCTCGCTTCCATTTTATGAAAACTTCCAGTTGTAATGAGGCTAAGTAGTGAGAGTGTTTCTTGTGTCCCGGGTCCCCAATGACCAAAAGACGTCCCATGAGGACCCCCACGTCCAGTAGGACCACCCTAACCACCAGCCCTGAAACCTACGGTCCTTGGGGGCTGCGGTCTTCCGTTCCCTGGATTTGGTCTTCGCTGCCCGTGGCGCAAGCTAGAGAGCAATGTTGACTTGTCCCAGTCATCCTTCAGAAATATCCTACTGACTTATTTATGACGTAGGCTTCCATAAAATTATGGGGATCCCGACGGCTATGACGGCACCCGCGTACATTTATTGAGCACCGACTGTGTGCATTCCGTTAGGGATTTAGGAAGAATGTAATCAGTACAGAGCGATTGATCGCACCACAAAACGCCGTGAGCTCTGACATTTATAGGAGGCTTTCCTGGGGACGGAGGCACAAGCCCATCTGCAGAAAGCCGCCATTCTTTGTGCTGTGGGGTGCCATGCGTGGATAGGGGACACTTGCAGGTTTCCGTGTTTCCCTGGATGTGACAAAATACCAGAGAAAGTCACGTTAAAGGACAAGACGGTTATCTTGGTTCATGGTGTCAGAGTGTCAGTCAATGGTCAGACATGATATAAACAGATAGAAAAAATATCCCTTTCAAGGACACACCGCCAAGAACACTGTAGAACCCACTTTCTACAGTTTTCACCACTTCCTAGTAATCCATTAAGCTATGAATTGATCACTGGATTAATCCATTAATGTATGAATCCATCATGAATTAATCCATTCAGCTTTGAGTCCCTTGATGGATGAATCCATTCAGCCATGAGTCCACCAGTGGATCAGTCCATCCATCTATTAGTCAGTCAGTGGATGAATCATTCAGCTATGGGGCTATCAATGGATCAATCCATTCAGCTATGGGGCTATCAATGGATCAATCCATTCAGCTGTATGTCCATCAATGCTTCAATAGTCAATCAATGGATGAATCCATTCAACCACGAGTCCATGATGGATCAGTCCATCCACCTATCAGTCAATCAATGGATGCATCCACTGATGAGGTCAGGCCCCTCATTCTCCTCTCACCTCCTAAAGTCCCCCCTGTGACCCTGCTGCCTTGGGGACCACACCGTCCCCCTGGGACCCTTTGGGGACACCTCGGATCCAAGCCACCACTGTCCCCTCCCCTGGACCTGCTGGTAGAACACCTAATGTCACTTGTACCCTGCCCGAGGCACAGTCCCCTCCCTTGTCCTTTCCACCATATGCTCGCGGGAGTCGCTGTGAACGGTGGCCCCGAGTGCGAGGGCCGGACGCACGTGAATTGAGTGACTTTCCGCCCGCGCGGGGCAGAACTTTTTCCCCCTCTTCCGTTTGCACTGAAAACAGCACTTCTCTTTTTCTTCCAGGTTTCCGCCATTTTTCGATGACAACCCGTTTGGTATTTATCAGAAAATCCTGGCGGGCAAGATCGATTTCCCCAGACACCTGGATTTCGGGGCCAAGTAAGTACCTGGCTTGTCTCATCGCCTGCCACGCTTGTGATCAGAGTCACACTGGGGACGCGTGTGTCACCCGTGTCTGTCTGTCTGTCTGTCTGACTTTCCTGTGGAATGTGCTGTTTCAAGTGCCTTTTCTACACAAAAGGGAAAATCTTTTCAGTGTTCTCCCTTTTTCTCCCCTAAAGACCCGGGGCTGGCTCTCGGCCACCAAGCACACTGAAGTGGGAGAGAGAGGCTTTGTCACCGGGTCCCATTAGAGCGAGCTCTGCGGTTGTAGACCGAATAACCGTGATTTCTCCTTGGCTCCGATTGTCCTTCTCCTGGTTAACGCTTTGATGCTAAAATCGCGACTCAGGGACCGTTTTAGGGGAAGAGCGTTGACTGAATATTGCTGTCCTTAATTCCGCATTTCGTTAGTTTCAGCAATGGGGGGTGAAATACGGTTTCTGAGACCCCATCTTGAAAATGCCCAGCACAGGCAGGGTGCCGGTGCCACACCTGTAATCCCAGCTACGCAGGAGGCCGAGGTCGGGAGGACCGAGGTTCGAGGGCAGCCCGGGAAAGCGGCTGCTGAGACGCCATCTTGGAAATACCCAAGGTGGAAAGGGGCTGGCGTCCACTGGGACACTGGCTGAGTCCTGGTGACATCTTGGTCATCTCGCATTGCCATGCACTTGTGGGGGTGCAAGTTTTGGGGTTTTTTTTTTTTTTTGGTATGACTGGGATTTGAACTCACGACTTCACTCTTCGGCACCGCACCACTGGAGCCCATTTTTGCTCTGGTTATTTTAGAGATGGGATCTCAAGAAGCATTTGCCCCAGGCTGGCCTCGGTCCACAATCCTTGCTGCCTCCTGTGGACTTTGAGCGCAAACACGTGGCGTCTTTTTATTGTCTGTGACCACGCGCACACATTATGCTCTCACTGTGTGCTTTCTGTGTGGTCTTTCAGCACCGCACAAACACACGCCATCAAGCTTTTTAATCTGCCTACCTGCCAGTCATCCCTGCCTCATCTGTCTCTGTGTGTGTGCGCCATCTGTACGTCTGTCTGTGCCATCTGCCCATCAGTCATCCATCAGTCAGTCAGTCATCCATCAGTCATCCATCAGTCAGTCATCCATCAGTCAGTCAGTCATCCATCAGTCAGTCATCCAGCAGTCATTCATCTATCAGTCAGTCATCCATCAGTCATCCAGCAGTCAGTCATCCATCAATCAGTGAGTCATGAGTCATCCATCAGTCAGTCAGTCATCTATCAGTCAGCCACCCATCAATCTACCTACCTATCATCTGTCTATCCATCTGTCTGTATCTATCTGTCCGTCTGTCTATCCATCTATCTGTAGACAGACATCTCGTTTTCAGGGACAGACCGACAGGTGCGGACACGTGACGTGTCACCGCCACCCGGACCAGAACAGAATTTCTCTCTAGGGATGAGAGTGACAAACCAAGAGCAGACCTCGCTGTCCCCAGGCGGACGACAGTGAGCCGATCAACAAACGCATATGGCGCCCGGTGACGCCTGGATGTCGGCCTCAGCCCCGTACCGGGGTCTCATTCTTCCTTCTCCCCACAGGGACCTCATTAGGAAGCTGCTTGTGGTGGACAGGACGAGGCGCCTGGGGAACATGAAGGTCAGTACTGGTTCCGCCATCTTCTCCCCCGGGACGCGTCTGTCACCCGTCACTGCGCTGTGCTGTCATTGGCCACGCCTTGCCCTCAGCCCATGCCGAAGGCCCCAGTAAGAAAATGCGTGTCTGCTCTCTGCTCCCTTGCCGGACTCTCTGTGGCCCCTTCCAGGACTCAGTTCCCTTTTCAGGGCTGAATACTATTCCGCCGCACAAACCCTCCGCGGCCTCTGTATCCAAAGCCTCCACTCGCACGCGTTTTTATTCTTGATCTTCTTCTCGCGTTTCCTTCGAAGAACGGCGCCGAGGACGTGAAACGGCACCGCTGGTTCCGAGGCGTCGACTGGGACGCCGTCCCCCAGAGAAAACTCAAGGTATGACTTTAGGGACGCAGAAGTGCTCCTTCACACAGCCAGTTTTCTGCCGGCTCCAAACTGTGGGCCACCTCTGGCCCCTCGCTTGTGTCTGCAAATAAAGTTTTATCCACACACAGTGACGAGCAAGCCATGGTAACTTCCCGTGGTACCGTCAAGGAGTCGATCAACATCCCAAGGAGACCCTAAGTAATAAATAAAGCTGTGAAATCACTTCCCCTCTGTGTGCAAAATGTCAGAAGCGACATCACACACCCCGTGTCACGACAGCCGCCATCTTTGTCTAACCTGGGCTTTCTGTCTTGGCCGCATCGCACAGCCACCAATCGTGCCCAAGTTGACCGGGGATGGCGACACCTCCAACTTCGAGACGTACCCCGAAAACGAGTGGGACGAGGCCCCTCCGGTGTCCGAGAAAGATTTGGAAATCTTCAAGAACTTCTGAGGACGCAGCCTCACATCCGGAAGGTACGTTTTCCATCGGTGGGAAATGCAGAATTAGGGAGTTTGTTGATCGCATCCCAGGGCCGTGAGTGACGACGTTTACTGATTAGGGCTGGCCCGCCCTCATCGTTTTACGACACAAGCAGAGAAGGACAATAGGACAGTCCCCTCTCAACCCCTGGTGTCACCTCCTCCATCTGCCTCCCGAGTGGCTGGGATTACAGGTGTGAGTCACTCTCCTTGGCCAGGTCTGCTTTTTAAAATTTTTTTTATTTTTTAAATCTCTCTCATTTACTGCGCGTTTTAATTGCCAGCAAAGAGAAAACCCAAATGGTCTCAGGTGTGTCTGCTCACTGACCGACGCGTTTTGTTCTGCTCAGTTTTTATTCTCGTCCTCCGTTATGTGGCCTGGACGTCTCATAGGTTCATCGACTGCATCCTTGACGTCTGGGAGGGAGGGTGGGGGTGGGCGCTGAGAGATGGCGGCTGAGGAACTCCCATTGCTGCCATTGCTTTCTGGGAAGGAAACGGGGAAAAATGGCGGACAGAAATGGAAGAGGCTGGGACGCTGTTTCCTTATTGGGCCATCGCGTCCTTATTAGGTCATCACGTCCTTATTAGGTCATCACGTCCTTATTGGGCCATCGCGTCCTTATTAGGTCATCACGTCCTTATTGGGTCATCAGTGGGGCCCCGATAGGAAAGAGGACAGTTACTGGCAATAAACACACTACAACAGGGAAATCCCAGTGTCACTGCTTTTGTCCTTTGGGGCCATTTCTAAGCAAAATAACGGTGACACCAAGACAGTCAGTGTGACCAGTGACATAGATGTGACTTGATTGACAGGCGAGATGACTGACAGCCCGGTGGGCTCCGTTACCATGGTGTCCAGTAGAGCGCACGGTCGGAAACTCCTGCCTCTTTTAATGCTGGAGTTTCCCAGGTAATCTTTTCCGACGTCGGTTAGTCGCTCAAATAGCAGAAATCAGGGAGGAGGAAAGCGGGCCAGTACAATGTCACTTTCTGAAAGCGAGCTGTCCTGTTCTTAATGATTTGTCCAAAACGTGAGAAATTTTATCTAGATACTTACCGGAAAGGAAATCAAAATGATAATTATGGGAAAACGTGTCCAGATTTTTGGGAAATTTTCCAGTTCTAGTTCCTCGTCTTCTTTTCACCCAGGAACTGCAGCTGTGCACCTGCCCGGCCCCGAGGAGCCGCGTCCTCACGTCCCCGCTTCTGCACATCCGTGTGGACACGGGGGTTCGCGGATGCTGGACACTCACGGACCCACCATCCTCTAAGCAACTGGAAGCCTGCTGCCCTGCCGGAGGTTTTCGAAAGTCAGTTGTGCATTTTATTTTACCGCGCAGCCCCGCGCTCCTCCCGCCCGTGCACTCTTGCTTTTGCTCATAGGTGGACTTTACTCCAAGTGTGAACTTGGCAGAGGTTTGTTGATCGACACCGAGTGTGTGCACTGACTTTACTCCAAGTGTGAACTGTGCAGGTTTGTTGATCGACACCGAGTGTGTGCGGACTGACTTTACTCCAAGTGTGAACTGTGCAGGTTTGTTGATCGACACCGAGTGTGTGTGTGCGTGTGACCACGTACAGGGACAGACTGTGCAGAGATGGAAGATGGGCACTTTTGCAAAGCCTAGGACTGTGTTTTCATTTCTCAAAAGAATCTCTCTCGGGGACAAATCTGTGAGGTCTGATGCCTGCATTTTTTTTCTTTTTTGCAAAAAGAAGTCATTTGATGCATAAAGAAACACCACAGGGAGCTCTTCAGGCAATTTTTAATAAAAAACACATTCCCTGGCGCCCACCGGGGGCTCTTAAATGACACTGCCCGGCCAAGATGCTGTCATGGCTGCTTTTGGGGCCGGTTGTGTGCAACGCGCGTCCCCTGGTGAGAAGGCACTCGCTCACCGAGCGTCAATCGATGACCAATAATCGATAACCAACAATCAATCAGTGATCAGTAATCGATAACCAATAACCGATAACCGATGATCAATAGGACGCGGACTTCTCCAGCCGTAAACGAACCTGCAAGGTCACCCCCATAGAGTGACGAGGTCCTGGCTCATTGGAGCCGTTCCCAAATCTTCAGAGGACCCCAAAATGCAAAGTGGGGAAATAAAGGAAAATGACCCGGAGGACAAACTGCCACCACCTTCCCACCAGACACAGCCCCAGTGTCGTTCCCGCCTTTGGGGCCGCAGGACACCGGCCCCGTGGCAAAGCCCAGGGGGCCTCCCCTCGGATTCCCACGCCCAGTCCTATTTACGGAAAAGGCCCTGGAGCCGCACGCTTGGCCGATTTGGGGTGCATTTGCCTTTTTTTGGGTTTTTTGTGAGACACCTGAGTTGCCTGGACACTCTGGACCTCATGACTGTGACTATGGCCGTTCTTGGCGACCCCAGCACACGGCCCCAAGGCCACCGCACGGACTCCCTCGTCCCCCTGGGTCCGGGGTGACCCGAAATGCAGCCAGACTCCGGCTGCTTCCCCCGTGGGTGCGCCAATCCTACAAGCCCAGGGTGGCTCCATTTGCAGGGACCCCTACCTACCTTCTGTTTGTTAGTCAATCAACGTGCCTTGGTCAAAGTCCACGCTCCCTCATCCTACTTCCTGCAGAACAAAACCCAAAGCATTGAAGAGCTGACATCTTTTAGTGACATTTATGTCACTAAATGTCACTAAGTCACTAAATGTCTCTAAAAGTCACGACGTTCTGGGGAGTATGTGACTGACTGACTGCTGTAGGGTGCCGTGTGCACCAGGCGGGTGTCACCTTCCTACTTGTAGATGTCCCCTGGCACCCTGTCGACTTGCTGCACGATGGGTAATCACTGTGACTTGAACATATATAAATATATATAAAAATATATGCCCTAGGGTCGTTTCCTCCTGTCTAATTTATGTCATAGAATACTATTGATTGCAGGTTTGTTTAATAAAACTTTGTACCTTTTAAGAATTCCGACTGCAGATTGATTATTTTATTGGGAGCCAGCTGCCCCCACCTGGGTCCACCTCACCCAGGGCTTGGCCGTTTGGTAACTGTTTTCACCTCTGCACAACACGGGGCTGCGTTGCATAAAATGCAAAAAAATAGTCACCGTGGCGTAAAATAAGTCAACAGACGGCCGCTGGAAACGGTATTTCAAATACTTTGAACTTTTCCTGGGCTGCTAATATTCCACGCGCCGTCTCTGTGTCCTGGGCCTGAGCCGCAGGTCCCAGCCGGCCACGCGGACAAACCTGAGGGTGAGCGGCCGACGCCTCCCTCCGATGACCGATGACCACCTTCCTCCCTGGAAAAGCTCGGTGACAACGACACCCTGGAAAGAAACAGCATCTTAAACACGGAGGACAGGGTCCGCCATCTTGTTTTTCCCCCACAATGGTGGTCCCAGTTGGACAACGCCATGTGTCCCCACGGGAAACCGCGCCTGGTGACGTTTTGGGGTTCTGTGGAGCAGGTGGACATCAGAATCCTAAGATGTACTGGACCGTCCCCCAGGACAAAGAATTCCGTGACCCCCAAATGTTAATAGGGCCGTATGACCGGAATCCAGCACACCTGTCATGGAGGACACGTTTCCTGTCACCAACGTGGCATCAAAGTCCCTGTGGACTCCATGGCCGGCCACTCAGCAAGATGGCCCTACGACCCCCTCAGCTGGCTGTGTTCCTCAGCGTGCCTCGTGTCCCCCAGTTTTGTGGGGTTCTCTGCTGAAGTGGACCTGGCTTCCCTATGGGTCTGGGAGATAGGAGGACAAGGGATTCTGGTGCTCATGACATGGACACTGATCAGTGAATGTTAACGTAAGGTCAGTCAATTAATCAGTGAATCGGTCAGTCAGTCAATCAATTATCCAACAAGCAAACAAACGAATGAAATGCAGGTCAGTGTGAGCCAAGCCCTCTTGGGACGCCACCGAGGGGATTTTTCACAGGTTTACGAGGTGGCAGCAGTCATGGGGACAATGTGTGACGCTGTGGATTGAGTTTGTGACCGTCCTCCTTCCTTCCTCGCTCATTTTCCCTTCTCGCTCGTTTCCTTCCTCTTTGCGTGACGTAGATGTGCGTACTTTAACACACAGTCGCTTTAGGTGACAGCCCATTGTCGCCGGGCTCCATTGTTTCTGGGCCATGGCGAGGCAGATGATCATGGCGGGAGGGGACGGTGGAGCCAAGCTGCTTACATCATGGTGGCCAAGGAGAGAGACAGAGAGAGGAGAGAGAGAAGAGAAAAGAAGAGGAGAAAGGGAGGAGGGAGAGAGAGAGGGAGAGAGAAGGAGACAGAGAGAATAGGAGGAGAAAGGGAGGAGGGAGAGACAGGGAGGGAAGGAGAGAGAGAGAGGGAGACAGAACGTGTGGAGGAGAGAGGCAGAGGAAGATGGGGGGAGAGAGAGAGAAGACAAGACATAAACAGGTAGGGAGGAAGAGAGGCACAAAGAAAGAGAGGGAAAGAGAGAGACAGAAAAGAGAGACACGGAGAAGGAGGGAGGGAAACAGAGAGGGAGAGAGAAAAAGGGGCAAAAAAAAATTTCCTCAAGGAGGACACACCCTCATTGACCGACTTCCTGCAACTGGTCTCACCTCCTAAAGTCTCCACCACCTCCCAATATCTCCATCGGGTGGTGACTTAAGTCATGAACCCATCGATGGATCAATCCACTGAGCCATGAGTCCACCAATGGGTCAGTCCATTAGCCATGAGTCCATCAATGGATCAATCCATTCAGCCATGAGTCCATCAATGGGTCAGTCCATTCAGCCATGAGTCCATCAATGGATCAATCCATTCAGCCATGAGTCCACCAATGGGTCAGTCCATTAGCCATGAGTCCATCAATGGATCAATCCATTCAGCCATGAGTCCATCAATGGGTCAGTCCATTCAGCTATGACTCCATCAATGGATCAGTTCATTCAGCCATGGGTCCATCAGTGAGTCAATCCATCAGCCATGAGTCCATCAGTGAGTCAATCCATTCAGCCATGAGTCCATCAGTGAGTCAATCCATCAGCCATGAGTCCATCAGTGAGTCAGTCCATTCAGCCATGAGTCCATCAATGAGTCAGTCCATTCAGCCATGGGTCCATCAATGGATCAATCCATTAGCCATGAGTCCATCAGTGAGTCAATCCATCAGCCATGGGTCCATCAATGGATGAATCCACTGATGAGGTCAGGCCCTTCATGCTCCCCTCATCCCCAAATTCCCCCCCAAGTCCTGTTGCCTTGGAGACCACGCTGTCCCTATGGGACCCTTCGGGGACATCCCAGGTCCAAACCCTAGGACCTGGAAAAGCTGAGATGGAGCATGGCAGCTTCCCCTAGCAGGTGATGACCTCCTGAATCCGCCATGGGGCACTCAGAAAGTGAACCCAGTGACACATCCCGGGAGCCGCTCATGGGGGGCCACTGTCATTTCCAGGGGATTCGCATATGTGTCTCAAATCCTCAGTGTCCTTTTGTTTTCTCGTAGCTGGAAGACGGTGTGTTGGTCACCTTTTTGTCACTGTCACCAACACAGGAGACAATTAATAAAGAGCAACGCTTTGTTTTGTGGAATTGAGAGATTCCAGTTCAGGGTGGTGGTGTGGGCACATTGCTTTTGGGGCCGTGACAAGGCAGAGGGTCACGGCTGGGGACACGTGGCAGAGCTAAGCTGCTCAGAGCATGGCAGCCAGGAAGCCAGAAACAGGAAGAGGAAGAGCACAGGAACCCAAGATCCTCTTCATGGCCACGCCCCCGTGATATCACTTCCTCCCACTAGGCCCCGCCTCCCAGAGGCTTCACCACTTCCCAGGAGGCCATTAAGCTATGAATCTATCAATCTCCCCTTCCAGGCCAGTCCCTCACGACGTCACTTCCGCCTATGAGGCCCCACCTCCTAAAGACTTTACGACCTCCCAGGAGCTCATTAGCTTATGAACCCATCAATATTCCCTTCCAGGCTATGCCCCACCCCAATGATGTCACTTCCGCCTGCTAGGCCCCACCCCTTAAAGGCTCTACAACCTCCCTGTAGCCTATTAAGCTATGAATCCATCAGTATCCCTGTACAGGCCACGCCCCCAATGACATCATTTCCTTTCCCAGAACCTGCCTCTCAAAGGTCCCACCACTTCCCAATATGACCCTCAGGTGGTGACAAAGTCTTCAGGGCCTTTGGGGAACATTTCAGAATGAAGCCATTGCAGAAAATATACTCTCTCTTGCATTCTCTTTTTCCTAGGTCTCATTAAAAATCCATTTGTCCTCCAAGTCTTGTAGGATCTGAGTTTCATTTTGCAAACATTTCTTGTGCAAGGCACATGTCACCTGGGGTATGGGGGGGGTCAATGCCTGCCTGCTACGACTTTTGTATTGCTATTATTTTTGCCACGACATAGCAAGGGATGTGGAAAGATTTACAGCAAACCTTGGGCAGCTCCACAGAAAAACAAAAACAGTCATGAGGAGACTATTCAGATAACAGGATTTTCCTTTTCTTGGTCAGTGTGACACCCCAAACTGTTTCTTTTTTCTTGTCATTGAGGGGATCCTGGGGTTTGAACTCAGGACTCGGCGTTTGCAAAGCGGGTGCTGGAATTACAGGCGTGAGGCACAGGGCCCGGCACAAGCTGTGCAGTGCAAAGGCTCCAGAAACGTGGAATCCCAGCAGGATTAATCTCCCCCTTTGAAAAGGGAACACGGATTTGCAGCACAAACCCAAACGTCCCAAAGGCTCAGGAACCAGGACTAGGAAATGTCCCAGAAAGAGGCCTCGCTATGAGGTCACCGTCTGCCCAGTGATGTTCCAGGACGGTGATGAAGGAAAAATCCGTCCAACTGACTCAAAAAATAACAGCAAGGAGAGAATCTGGACCCAAAGCAGTAAAAATAAAACAAGAAAAAATATCTGGAGGAAGTGACTCTGAAGGAACAGATTTATAGGATCTGGCTGGAGGAACAGCATTACTCACACAATGACAAAATCTGAAGGAAACTACTGAAAAATGCAGGTCTCAGCCAGAAAGCTGCTGTGTGATCTGGCAAATAATTTAAAAAAGAGGAAAATTTAAATAGATATGTCATCGATTTTCAGATGACACAGGGAAGAAAGCCACGGAGATTTGGGGATGTCGGTGGCCACGGCCCAGCTGGATCAATAATCAATATCGACTCCCAATTTAACGGGAAAAATCAAAGCCAGAGAAGTCCCTGACTCGGGTTTCTCTGTTTTAGGGAAATGCTTTTTACAAACCGGGGGACGCGGAGGGGTTTCCACCAAGCCTGGGGTGGGTGGATGGGTGGATGGGTGGATGGATGGGTGGATGGATGGATGGATGGATGGATGGATGGATGGGTGGATGGATGGATGGGTGGATGGGTGGATGGATGGGTGGATGGATGGATGGGTGGATGGGTGGATGGATGGATGGGTGGGTGGATGGGTGGATGGGTGGATGGATGGGTGGATGGGTGGATGGATGGATGGATGGGTGGGTGGGTGGATGGATGGATGGGTGGATGGGTGGATGGATGGGTGGATGGGTGGATGGGTGGGTGGGTGGATGGATGGGTGGATGGGTGGATGGGTGGATGGATGGATGGGTGGGTGGATGGATGGATGGGTGGATGGATGGATGGATGGATGGGTGGATGGGTGGATGGATGGATGGGTGGGTGGATGGGTGGATGGATGGATGGATGGGTGGATGGATGGGTGGATGGGTGGATGGATGGATGGATGGGTGGGTGGGTGGATGGATGGATGGGTGGATGGGTGGATGGATGGGTGGATGGGTGGATGGGTGGGTGGGTGGATGGATGGGTGGATGGGTGGATGGATGGATGGATGGATGGGTGGGTGGATGGATGGATGGGTGGATGGGTGGATGGATGGATGGGTGGATGGATGGATGGATGGATGGGTGGGTGGATGGATGGATGGGTGGATGGGTGGATGGGTGGATGGGTGGATTGTTGGATGGGTGGGTGGATGGATAGACAGACCTACAGATTGACAGATCAATGGATAGATGCTTGGATGGATGGATATGTGATAAATTGACAGACTGATAGATGATATACAGTTGATTAATGGATTGATTGATAAAAGATTGTAGACACACGGGTGATTGATTGATGGATGGTAAATATTATAGACAGATAGATGATTGAATGATAAACACATAGACGGTTGATAGATAATAGATGATGGATGGATAGACAGGCCATTGATAGGTGGATGACTGACAGATGGTGGTGGATGTATGGACAGACAGACATGGTCTGAAATAGAGCCTTGTTTTCCTCATCCACTAAGAGTCCGCACTGAACACCTCACTCAATGCCGCCATGGCTTCTCCCTCCGTTTGATTCCACTTTCAGTTCTCCCGTCTCACCAGAAAACATGAAATCCTATTTCTCACCGTGGCCCCATTAGGGCTGGGACGACGTCTCGGTCACCTTCGACCCTTTTTAAGATCATTGTCTGAAACTTTCCATATTGCGATCCCTGACGCTCGTTCTCTTAGACACATTAGTGGGATGGGGCAGTATGGGTGTCACAAAAGACACCAGACCCCAAAACCAAACCCGAAAACCTCCCATGCATGGCCCAACACATCCTTCTCACCATTGTGGCTTTTTTCCCATCACGGACACCACGCCTGACCCGGGACGAGCTCTTTTTTGACTAAGTGGCTTTTGTCCACTTCCCACTAACTGGGTGACATCAGTTTCCAAACTCCACGATTTCTGCATTTATTTCCGTTTTTTCTGATTCTGGCAGAGTCTGGGTTTCCGGCAGCTTGTGCACAAATTCTGACCTGTTATGAAAAGCTGTTTATGGCCAGGGGATGTGCAGGTCTTGGTCCCCAAAAGCATCGCCAAGCCGGCTTGGCTGTTGTCTGAGAGCCGGACACGTGCAACCATGAGTCAGTCAACTATCACGTCCTCGGGAAGGAAAAACGGTTCCAATGACACCAAGCAGGACTTGGCAGAGTGCGACCCTGACGTCCCCCATTTCTGCACTGGGGACGAGAGGCAGGATGACAGGGTCGACCTTTTCCACAGCAATCCTATTTGTCATGCAACTGCAATAAATTTCGTGACTCTGCAGATCAATGCTGCATGGCTCTCTGGAAATTTTGTTACCGGGGTCAATCATCTCTTTTTATTTGGATTTTACGATCGTGCAAAAAGGGTCAAGTTCTACCTGCAACACACTCGCAAAAACAGTGTCCCACTGGAAGTTTCCCAAGAAAACCTAGTAAAAGAAACGTGACCCACCCAAGGCTGCACAGAGCAGTTTCATGGTATTTTAAAATATGTTCTGCCTTAGTAAAAAAACAAAGCCCTCAGTCACAGCCTCACTGCCTCACGGCTTCCCCTGGGGACAATGGCACTTTTACCGGGTGTGTAATATTCCCACGGGAAAAGAGAGACTCCTGCGTCTCATTTCCTCCACGGCTGTCCTCAGGGCTCTGTTGTTGTTGAAATGTCTTGGATCACAATGGCACCAACAGGTGCCTTCCTCCCTTCCTCCCTCCCTCCTTCCTGCCCTCCCTTCCTTCCTTCCATTTCCCTTCCTTCCTGGCACTCTCGGGATTTGAACTCAGCTCCCTGCACTGCTGGGCTGTTACTCCACCCCTGGAGCCCTGCCCCCAGCCCCATAGGATCCTTTACGACGACAGACACAAGGCCCCCATTGATTGTAGGAAACACAACGACCTGTGGGAACACGGTGTGGCTAAAACACGGGGCCGGGGCCCTTGGTTTGCGGTGTCACAGGCCAGTTCCTGTTTTAATTTCTTAAAGAACCCCCATACTGATTTCACTCTGCACCTCCTTACAACCTGTTATTCCTATAAAACCCAACATGCGATCAACAAACATCACAAATTACTGTCAGACACCCCCTACTTTTCAGAGGGAATAAACAATTAATTCCCAATTCTTTCCCAGATTTTACAAATTCCTGTAAGGTCCTCGCCCCTTCGCCACTTTGTGCTATGCTCTCCCCCTTCTCCCTAGAAAAAAATTCATTTTTTTTGACTCACAGATAACAGACAAGATGAGGAAAAAAAATATTCCAGTTCTCTGTTTTTGATCACAGCCATCTGGGTAAAATTTTTGCTGATCCTAATGAAAAAAAGAGAGTGGAAATGACTTCCACCGATACAATATGCGAAAGGAACCAAAAAAAAAGACAAAAATAACATTTGGAAGCCTATGCTTTTTCCCCTTCCAGATTGATCCGAGAGGAATGTCATTTGGCACGCCCAAGGCCGTGACCTTGCTGGGCTGGGATATGAAAGCGAAAACCCTCCGAAAAGGAATCCTAAGGATGAATTCCTAAGGAAAAAAATGACACCCCATTCAAATATGGCGGAAGCCTTTGGCCTCAGAAGCTCTGCCTTGGGAACCAGGGCGGTAGTCAGAGGCCTGCGGACCCCGGGGTGCTGAGCTCAGAAAAGGGACTTGCTCTGACTTTCCTATCAAATCAGAAGTCATCTTAGGAAATACCAAACCCAGGGCCTGTGGGTTTTCTCTCGCATGTGGAAGATGGGCCCAAAACAAATGCAGCAATATTCTGACAAACAGGTCACGCTAAGGGGAGGTCACCCAGGAGAGAGGGAGGCGAGGGGAGGAGGTTAATAGAGTGACTATGCGTGATGAACGTTCTCTTCAGGAGTGAATGTAGGACTTTTAAACCTGTTGCAATCACCACAAGAAGGGGACTAAGGCAGAAAGGAGAAAAATGGAGGGGATGAAGCGATGTGGGTCATGATGCAATGTCACAAGGAAACGCCCTGTGTGAACAGCTTAAACAGAATGCCATTTTTTTCCAGAAATGGAGAAGAGGAAGGTAAAACGGGTCCCGTCTTGGCACCAGTGGGAGGGGGAGGACATCAGGAACGGGCGCAGGAGGGCGAGTGGGGTGGAATATTACGCACTCATGAATAAAAGAGGAAAAATGAGACCTGCTGAAAGTCCCAGTGCCGGAGAGGATGAAACCGCACAGAGAAAAGGTTCAATTTGGCTCAGCCCTGGAGCTGCCCATTGCTGATGGTTGACCCCACTGTTTGGTCCTACGGCCGTACTTCATGGCGGGGGTCTCAGGACACATCAGAGCTGCTCACCCGATGCCGGCATGAGAAAGAAAGAGAGGGAAGAAGGGTCTGGGATCCCAACAATCCCTCCAAGGTCACCCCCAATGACCTCACGTCCTCCACTAGACCACGCCCCCAATGACTTCACTTCCGCCTACGAGGCCACGCCCCTCACAGAGTCCAACACCTCCCATAGCCCATTGGGCAATGCAACCAGCAATCTGACCTTGAAGGCCACACCCCAATGACCTCACTTCCTCCTTTTAGGCCACGCCCCTCACAGAGTCCAACACCTCCCATAGCCCATTGGGCAACGCAACCATCAATCTCACTTTGAAGGCCACACCCCAGTGGCCTCATTTCCTCCCACTAGGCCACGCCCCTCACCGAGTCCAACACCTCCCATAGCCCATTGGGCAACGCAACCGTCAATCTCACCTTGAAGGCCACACCCCAGTGACCTCATTTCCTCCCACTAGGCCACGCCCCTCACCGAGTCCAACACCTCCCATAGCCCATTAGGCAATGCAACCGTCAATCTCACCTTGAAGGCCACACCCCAATGACCTCACTTCCTCCTTTTAGGCCCCACCTCTTAAAGGTCCCGTTACCTCTGCAGTAAGGTGGGAGGCAGCCCTTAATCACCTGAGTCTTTGGAGACAATCCAGACAGAAATGGCAGCAGGTCGCACCATCTCAAAGCCTGTGTTAACCGGGTCCTAACCAAAGAGCGTGTCTTTGAGAATATGGAACGACTGATCTGTGCACAGGGCCCAAGCAAATGCATCAGTTGTGTGCACCAAAGGGATGAGTAACCGTGTAGGGTTTGCAGGAAAACATAGATGGGAGTGGTGTGGGTGCCATTATTTTCCTGGGGTATTTTCTCTTTGTTGTGCCAGAGTCGACGTTAAATTCTTTAACTTGAAAACTTGAGATGTTTCCATATGACAGTCATTTCCCTGCACACATATGGAAATCCCACAAATTTCATGCACTGTCAACTCTGCAGAACTGAAAACGCACGGCAGATGGACAGACTGCAATTTCAGTTACGGGTGCAATGACTCATAGAACCACAGAGCTGCCAGGCACCTGGACGATTTTATGGGCAATGCCCACCGAGGTCTGTAAGCAACAGGCCCTAAAACGAGTTTAGGATTGAGCTATGCACACTCCCTTGACATTTGCTCTGCTCCATTTGTGTAGCCTTCCTGGTGGTTTGCATTATAAATGTGTTCCCAAAATCCTGTGTGGAAGGCGAGGTCCCCAAGGCAGCAGGGTCACAGGTGGGGACTTTGGGAGGTGAGGGGAGCATGAGAGGCCTGACCTCATCAGTGGAGTCATCCATTGATTGACTAATAGGTGGATAGATTGATCCATTGATGGACTCATAGCTGAATGTATTCATCCATTGATGGAATCATGGCTGAATGGACTGATCCATTGATGGATCCATGGCTGAATGGATTTATCTATTGATGGACTCATAGCTGAATCAATCTTTCCTCCTTTCAGTTGATTTTCTGGGCATTTTGTCACAGCAAGGAAAAGCTGACTGACAGCTTTGGGGGAGAATCTTAGGTTAAGTCGCATTTTCCCAAATTCTAAGAATGAACAGATGAATCCTAAAATGCATTTGAGATTTCATAATATCCCAAGGATGCTGGTCACCTATGGGCTTGGCTGACATTTACCCTCCTTTAAATGAGGTTTCATCTATCACGAGTGGTTCACAAAAGCTAAAAACTCAAAAAAAAAAAAAATCCAAAAAACAAAAACCAAAAAACCCCTAAAAGAACAGCACACTAACATCCGGTGTAGAGTTAATATTTTCCATCTTAGCACCAAGAAACACAGCCACCCTTTGAAGGTCCCCAGGGTCACAGGAAGGCGTTGATCAATAATCTTCAATGGTGTCCACTTTCCATCAGAGTCAAATACCCTTTTTAATTTCCACTGGACCCCTTGTCTACATAGAGAACCTGATCCTGGGTCCCAGACCTCCATGACACCCAAGTCAGTGCTTTCTTCTCGTGAGACTCTGTCTCCAGCATTCTTCCTTTTCCATGAGTGGCTTTCCATATTGGGTTCTTAGTTTTTAGGGGTCTACATGACATAAATGGGTCTTTTGCCCCTCACAGGGTCCACCACCTCCCAATAGCCTATTTGCCAATGAAGCCATCAATCTCCCCTTCAAGGCCCCGCCCCCAGTGACATCACTTCCTCCCACTAGGCCACGCCTCTTACAGGGCCCACCACCTCCCAATAACCCGTTGGGCAATGAAGCCATCAATCTCCCTTCAAGGTTCCGCCCCCAATGACATCATTTCCTCCCACAAGGCCACGCCTCTTACAGAGCATCCCACCTCCCAATAGCTCATTAGGGTATGAATCCCTCAAGCTCCCCTTCAAGGCCACACCTCCAATGACATCACTTCCTCCCAGTAGGCCCCACCTCTTAAAGGTCCCATCACCTCCCAATAGCCCAATCTCCCCCTCAAGGTCACTCACCCAGTGACCTCACTTCCTCTGTTTAGGCTCCTTGTTTTAAAACTTCCATCAAGACTGGGTTCTCAGTTTTTGGGGTCTCTATGACATACACAGGTCTTTTCTCACAGGGATTTTACAAGTTCCCTTTTGAGGAAACTTGTGGTCAGTGCCCATGACACCTGGCGCAAATCCAGCACAGCCAGGTGGGTTCCAGTGGCCACCTTTTAATCAGTCCTCAATTTATGCAGAGGTCATAACCCAATCACGCCACCCTAAACTGAAAATCCTGGGTGCTGAAAATGCATTAACTCCATCTCAGAACCTGCTCAGAACACTGACAGGAGCGTACAAAATCATGCAGAACAAAGTGTGTTGAGTGACTTATTGACCGGTGCCCCAAAAGCAAGGAAACCAGGACGGTTGCACAGATCTGCCTTCACGCCATCATGAAGTAAAAAAAAAAAAAAAGAAATTATTAAGTGAAAGCTTTGGAAATTGGGGGATAGTTCATATCCACGTCTACTTATTCCCCTAATATCTCGTGAATGCCACAAAGCCATAAAACCACCCCATACTTTCGTGGAACACCAGCTGAGTGCATTTACAACACAGCCCATTCGAATCAGGGTCGTCGCACACACCTGGTTCCCAGATGTGAGTTTGCATTGAAAAAAAAAATTGCTACCACTGCGGAAATCAACGTGCAAACGTGGAAAGCTAGGGAGAGCCTATATATAGCCGGCTTTGTGGGTTCAGATGTGGGGAGGGATGACCTCAGTCACTAACCAGAAACACATCTTATAAACGCACGAGCACAGAAAGGGAACTTCCTGCAGGACTGGTGCTAAATTGTCCCCTCATGGCTCCCCTCTGCCACTTGGCCTGTCTCCTTGGACATCCTAAAGCCAAAGGACCTGTATATATACATCTCCTTTAGATGGACGAAACACTTCCTTCGGGATCTCTTTATAGGAAGGAAATGCAAAGCTCTCCTTCTGTCTCCTATTGCAAGAACACTGGGGATTGTCTGGTCAGGCTGACTTGTCTTTGTGGCACCCTGAATTTCAGAATCAAGGTGACAATTTATTGAAACATTGATGAAAAATGCAAAATCAAAGCGGAAGAAGGAGAGTGATTGATTGCACACCAAGGACTCGAACCACCATCGCTGGCACTGAAGATGGAGCCATGACCCAAGGGAAGCTGGAAAGGGGACAGATGAGAAAGTCCCTGTAGGGCCGTGGACAAGGAACTGCCCCCATTTGAGCCCATGGGGTCTTCTGCTGGAAATGGGGAAGCTCTCAGCCCTGTGCTCGGGATTTGTTCCAACATTGGGGGGAAGAAATTATTGATCCTGGGACACCGTGAGGAACAAGATGGTCCCTGTGAGTCCAAAGGGAGCGGGGCAGAGGTCAGCCTGGCATGGGGGATCCCTTAAAATAAAGGTAAAATTGTGCCCCGGGAAGGGGTGGATGTCTCTGAGTCAGGATGGGGTAAAATTTCATTGCTGAAATTCCAAGCTGTAGAATCTGTCTGTGAATCCACCATCGAGCCGTCCATCCGTCCATCCTTCTGTGCATTCACCCAACCGTACCTTTCTATCTGTCCTTCCATCCATCCATCCTTCCGTCCCTCCTTCCTTCCATTTACCCAACCATACCTTTCTATCTGTCCATCCATCCATCCTTCCATCCATCCTTCCTTCCATTAACCCAACCATACCTTTCTATCTGTCCATCCATCCATCCTTCCATCCATCCTTCCTTCCATTTAGCCAACCATATCTTTCCATCTGTCCATCCTTCCATCCATCCATCCATCCTTCTGTCCATTCACCCAACCATATCTTTCCATCTGTCCATCCATCCATCCTTCCATCCATCCTTCCGTCCATTCACCCAACCATATCTTTCTATCTGTCCTTCCATCCATCCATCCTTCCGTCCCTCCTTCCTTCCATTAACCCAACCATACCTTTCTATCTGTCCATCCATCCATCCTTCCATCCTTCCATCCTTCCATTTACCCAACCATACCTTTCTATCTGTCCATCCATCCATCCTTCCATCCATCCTTCCTTCCATTTAGCCAACCATATCTTTCCATCTGTCCATCCTTCCATCCATCCATCCATTCACCCAACCATATCTTTCTATCTGTCCATCCATCCATCCTTCCATCCATCCTTCCTTCCATTTAGCCAACCATATCTTTCCATCTGTCCATCCTTCCATCCATCCATCCATCCTTCCGTCCATTCACCCAACCATATCTTTCTATCTGTCCA